>NC_041395.2:155538308-155795808 GCF_900747795.2 Erpetoichthys calabaricus
TATCTAAATATATATATATATATATATCTACATATATATATATATATATATATATATCTACATATATATATATATATATATATATATATCTACATATATATATATATATATATATATATATATATATATCTACATATATATATATATATATATATATATATATCTACATATATATATATATATATATATATATATATCTACATATATATATATATATATATATATATATATCTACATATATATATATATATATATATATATATATCTACATATATATATATATATATATATATATATATCTACATATATATATATATATATATATATATATATCTACATATATATATATATATATATATATATATATCTACATATATATATATATATATATATATATATATCTACATATATATATATATATATATATATATATATCTACATATATATATATATATATATATAATATATATATATATATATATATATATATATATATATATATATATATATATATATATATCTACATATATATATATATACCCTAAGTTCTTGTCTATAAGCCGGACTCATGTATTAGCCGGAGACCAAAAATCATACGAATTTTTAAAATAAAATCGTATCATAGATAAGCCGGACTCATGGATAAGCCGAACGTACTATAACCTATAACTAATAGAAGGGAGGGAGGTCAGTGGTCTCACTCGCGCCCATTTAATTTCTTTAAGGGGGGAGAGAGAGTGTGAGATATTGCACTCGCGCCCATTTAATTTCTTTAAGGGGGAGAGAGTGTGAGATATTGCCGTCTCTCTCACTCCCCGCATGGCGCGGTTGGAGCGGCCGGAGCGTGTTCTTTCTGCTCTGGGCGTCGCCGAGTCAACACGAGCGCGTAGCGGTCATTTAAATTGTGATTTTATATGTAAGCATATTTAAATATATATCGCGGATTTCTGCGGACAATGGGTCTTTTAATTTCTGGTACATGCTTCCTCAGTTGGTTTGCCCAGTTGATTTCATACAAGGGACGCTTTTGGCAGATGGCTGAGAAGCTACCCGGCTTACTGTTCTCTCTCTCTTGCGCTGACTATCTGTGATCCTGACGTATGGGGATTGAGCAGGGGGGCTGTTTGCACACCTAGACGATACGGACGCTCGTCTAAAAATGCTGAAAGATTATCTTCACGTTGCTATCTTTTGTAAAGCTGATTCCTGAAAAGACATGCTGCACAGTGCTTCGCATACTTAAAAGCTCGAAGGGCACGTATTGATTTTTGACTGAAAAACAAACTCTCCCTCTCCCTCTCTTTGTCTGCTCCTGACGGAGGGGGGTGTGAGCTGCCGCCTTCAACAGCTTTGTGCCGCGGTGCTTCGCATACTTAAAAGCCAAACAGACATATTGATTTGTTTGCTTCACTGCTTTGAAGAGGAAGATATGTTTGCATTCTTTTAATTGTGAGACGGAACTGTCATCTCTGTCTTGTCATGGAGCACAGTTTAAACTTTTGAAAAAGAGACAAATGTTTGTTTGCAGTGTTTGAATAACGTTCCTGTCTCTCTACAACCTCCTGTGTTTTCTGCGCAAATCTGTGACCCAAGCATGACAATATAAAAATAACCATATAAACATATGGTTTCTACTTCGCGGATATTCTTATTTCGCGGGTGGTTCTGGAACGCAACCCCCGCGATGGATGTATAAGCCGGACTTATGTATAAGCCGATATTCTATTTTTTCATTTTCACAACTTTTTTCCTTAGATAAGCCGCGGCTTATTGACAAGAACTTAGGGTATATATATATCTACATATATATATATATATATCTACATATCTACATATATATATATATATATATATATATATATATCTACATATATATATATATATATATATATATATATATCTACATATATATATATATATATATATCTACATATCTACATATATATATATATATATATATATATATATATATATCTACATATATATATATATATATATATATATATATATATATCTACATATATATATATATATATATATATATATATATATCTACATATATATATATATATATATATATATATATATCTACATATATATATATATATATATATATATATATATCTACATATATATATATATATATATATATATATATATATATCTACATATATATATATATATATATATATATCTACATATATATATATATATATATATATATATATATATATATATATCTACATATATATATATATATATATATATATATATATATATATATATATATATCTACATATATATATATATATATATATCTACATATATATATATATATATATATATATATATATATCTCTACATATATATATATATATATATATATATATATCTACATATATATATATATATATATATATATATCTACATATATATATATATATATATATATCTACATATATATATATATATATATATATATATATATATATATATATATCTACATATATATATATATATATATATATATATATATATATACAGTGCTGTGAAAAACTATTTGCCCCCTTCCTGATTTCTTATTCTTTTGCATGTTTGTCACACAAAATGTTTCTGATCATCAAACACATTTAACCATTAGTCAAATATAACACAAGTAAACACAAAATGCAGTTTGTAAATGGTGGTTTTTATTATTTAGGGAGAAAAAAAAATCCAAACCTACATGGCCCTGTGTGAAAAAGTAATTGCCCCCTGAACCTAATAACTGGTTGGGCCACCCTTAGCAGCAATAACTGCAATCAAGCGTTTGCGATAACTTGCAATGAGTCTTTTACAGCGCTCTGGAGGAATTTTGGCCCACTCATCTTTGCAGAATTGTTGTAATTCAGCTTTATTTGAGGGTTTTCTAGCATGAACCGCCTTTTTAAGGTCATGCCATAGCATCTCAATTGGATTCAGGTCAGGACTTTGACTAGGCCACTCCAAAGTCTTCATTTTGTTTTTCTTCAGCCATTCAGAGGTGGATTTGCTGGTGTGTTTTGGGTCATTGTCCTGTTGCAGCACCCAAGATCGTTTCATCTTGAGTTGACGAACAGATGGCCGGACATTCTCCTTCAGGATTTTTTGGTAGACAGTAGAATTCATGGTTCCATCTATCACAGCAAGCCTTCCAGGTCCTGAAGCAGCAAAACAACCCCAGACCATCACACTACCACCACCATATTTTACTGTTGGTATGATGTTCTTTTTCTGAAATGCTGTGTTCCTTTTACACCAGATGTAACGGGACATTTGCCTTCCAAAAAGTTCAACTTTTGACTCATCAGTCCACAAGGTATTTTCCCAAAAGTCTTGGCAATCATTGAGATGTTTCTTAGCAAAACTGAGACGAGCCCTAATGTTCTTTTTGCTTAACAGTGGTTTGCGTCTTGGAAATCTGCCATGCAGGCCGTTTTTGCCCAGTCTCTTTCTTATGGTGGAGTCATGAACACTGACCTTAATTGAGGCAAGTGAGACCTGCAGTTCTTTAGACGTTGTCCTGGGGTCTTTTGTGACCTCTCGGATGAGTCGTCTCTGCGCTCTTGGGGTAATTTTGGTCGGCCGGCCACTCCTGGGAAGGTTCACCACTGTTCCATGTTTTTGCCATTTGTGGATAATGGCTCTCACTGTGGTTCGCTGCACTCCCAAAGCTTTAGAAATGGCTTTATAACCTTTACCAGACTGATAGATCTCAATTACTTCTGTTCTCATTTGTTCCTGAATTTCTTTGGATCTTGGCATGATGTCTAGCTTTTGAGGTGCTTTTGGTCTACTTCTCTGTGTCAGGCAGCTCCTATTTAAGTGATTTCTTGATTGAAACAGGTGTGGCAGTAATCAGGCCTGGGGGTGGCTACAAAAATTGAACTCAGGTGTGATACACCACAGTTAGGTTATTTTTTAACAAGGGGGCAACTACTTTTTCACACAGGGCCATGTAGGTTTGGATTTTTTTTCTCCCTAAATAATAAAAACCATCATTTAAAAACTGCATTTTGTGTTTACTTGTGTTATATTTGACTAATGGTTAAATGTGTTTGATGATCAGAAACATTTTGTGTGACAAACATGCAAAAGAATAAGAAATCAGGAAGGGGGCAAATAGTTTTTCACACCACTGTATATATATATATATATATAGCTGATTACCCAGTGGATTCGCTCACTGAGTGCGAGAAAAAAATAAAATGTAGTATATATAAAATAAGTTTGTTAATTGCCAAATTTTTTTTTTCACAAATAAAGAGCACTTACAATAACATAGAAATCAATATAAACAACATTAACATCATTATCATATGAGAATATGAAGTAATATATAAGAAGCACATTGCATATAAATATAAATTATTAAACAGTAAAATCTTCTTCTAGAATACTCTACCGTGGCTATTCGTTTGTCTGTCCAGGATTTTAAATCACCTGTAGCTCGCAAACCGTTTCACCTATTGACTTGAAATTTGGTACACGTATACTACGTCACGTCTACTATTCGCTTTCGGGGTGATGATTTTATTACTCTTTTTATCTTTATTTTATTTTATTGTAGAATCAACTTACAGCTGTGTGCACCAGTGCGGCCGTGGCAGATGCGTACGGCTGCCGTTTTCATTCCCTACCACCTTTGCTAATCATTCTTGAGGCAGATTGAAGACTTAAGTGCCAGCTTAACTGAAAAATTAAAGAAAACATACTAAGTTATCGCAACACAAAAACCTAACTTAATCAGTTTTAACGGGAAAAGATGCCGACGAAAGAAGAGAAGCAGCGGGACGCTAGGGTGAAGAGCTGCTCATTAAGCAGCAAGTGCATCAACCTCTGAGCAAACGAATGGTAAACGTACAGAGAAAGAGGATAAATAACATGAATGCTCATGTCAAGTGTATTCACTCCACGTTATCGTGCAGTGCGCTGTTACTGGTATTTTGATAAAAGAATTTGAACAACATATAAGAAGCGTATAAATTATTAAACAGTAAAACATTAACATTTAAGAAGTAAAGATACATTGAGTACTATTGCAGTGCTTTCAGGTATAGTACATTTTTTGTTTGCCCATTAAATGCATAAATGTATACATTTTTTGGTGTACCTACCCGAGAACACGCGACATGACCCGGCAGTTAAAAGTTTCTCGCTGCAGCAATTTTAACTCTGTTACAAAGTCATCCAAAGTCTCGTTTATACCTCGTGTCTTCTCATTAAACTTGTATCTCGCGAATATGGTATTGCAAACGGCAGCGGGAGCGTTTCTATAAACTCAATTTAAACTTACGGTTTACACCGTGCTTTGAAGATGCATAGTACGCGACACGTGTTTCGCCGCAATTGTAGGATCATCAGGCGTACACACTCACTGCACTCCCTTACGGGAATCGAACCTCGGACGTCAGCGCTAGAGGCGAGGCCCCTAACGTTGTGCCACGGCCTGTGGTTCGTTCATTTGACAGCATGTAGATCGGGGTAATTACATTACAGGCATTCGTAGTCTTATTCACAATCTGATTGTATGGGTGGTTACCTACCAGGTAACGCTTGTGGTTGGTCAGCAAGTCGGCTAACTTCTGCCACGGTGCCCTCTTTCAGTTGCGAGAAGCAGATCATAGAATGGTTGAAATAGTTTAATATATATAGCAAAATCCCCGCGCTTCGCAGGGGCGAATATGGTATTGCAAACGGCAGCGGGAGTGTTTCTATAAACTTAATTTAAAGTTACAGTTTATACCGTGCTTCGTTTCATATTCTTTTCCTACCTTATCAATTGTGTAATGTGTTTTTTGAACAGGTTTGATTCATCAAAGTGATCACTCCTGCTGCGTTCAGTCACTTCACGTGAACCACTCTCTTGTGTGATGTTGCGATGTCCATGGGTTTATTTAATGTTAGCTAAGACCCAGCAGTTAAAAGTTTCTCGCTACAGCAACTTTAACTCTGTTATAAAGTGATCCAAACTCTCGTTTATACCTCGTGTCTTCTCATTAAACTTGTATCTCACGAATATGGCATTGCAAACAGCAGCGGGAGCGTTTGTATAAAGGTAATTTAAACTTACGGTTTACACCGTGCCCGGCAGTTAAGTTTCTCGCTACAGCAATTTTAACTCTGTTACAAAGTGATCCAAACTCTCTTTTATACCTCGTGTCTTCTCATTAAACTTGTATCTCGCGAATATGGCATTGCAAACGGCAGCGGGAGCGTTTCTATAGAGTTAATTTAAGGTTACGGTTTACACCGTGCTTTTTTATACCTCGTGTCTTCTCATTAAACTTGTATCTCGCGAATATGGTATTGCAAACGGCAGCGGGAGCGTTTCTATAAACTTAATTTAAACTTACGGTTTACACCGTGCTTTTTTATACCTCGTGTCTTATGAAGATGCTTGTATGCGTCACTCACTCGCTGCTTATTGTTTCGCTGCCTTGTCAATTGTGTAATGAATGTTTTCTTCAGCGCTCTTTGGGGCTCCTCCTTCATTTCTACATACTGAGTTCACAGTCAATTCACGTGATTACGTGGGAGGCGTGATGACGCGACCCGCAACTCCGTCTCCTATGGCCATCTTGCTGCCTTCCATTACAGTATATGGACAAAAAAGAGGTTCCAGTTATGACCATTACGTGTAGAATTTTGAAATGAAACCTGCCTAACTTTTGTAAGTAAGCTGTAAGGAATGAGCCTGCCAAATTTCAGCCTTCTACCTACACGGGAAGTTGGAGAATTAGTGATGAGTGAGTGAGTGAGTGAGTGAGTGAGTGAGTGAGTGAGTGAGTCAGTCAGTCAGTCAGTCAGTCAGTCAGTCAGTCAGTCAGTCAGTCAGTCAGTGAGGGCTTTGCCTTTTATTAGTATAGATTAATTCACTTTTTGTTTTGGTGTGTTCTTAACCTCATTTAAAAGTAAATAAATTCTGTCACAGTTGTTTATTGTTTGGTCTGGTTGCCAAGCAGTTGCTAGGCAAAGTCATGTCAAAGTGTGTAATGCATGGGTATAAAGGTCAGTGTCGTGCTCTTCCTGTTTGTCCAAATTTATGGATACCAAAAAAAAAAGACTTGTGTTTTCATTTGAGATTCAACCTAATTTGTGACAAAGAATTCTTCTGTTAACATATTATAATTTTTGTCTTACTTTTTGGCTCAGGTTACATAAATTATTTTGGTTTTCAACTCCTCTGCTGTGTTCTTTGATTTACGATATTGGTTTCATGCCCTGACCTTATTTATTAGGATATCGCTTTCCCAGAATTGACCTTTGCCAATTAATAAACCCTGAGCCATTTCCTGATTTCATTTTTATTTAAATACTTCATCCACCCAGTGGAGATAGTACATAATTAAATTCATAAATTTATTTATAAAGATACTTTGTGTGGCCTCAGAGTGTTTAATGATGAACCTGGATGTGCAGGCTTGATCAGTTCAGTCGGTTTCCTCATTAACACTCTGTGGGTTGTTAATGAAAGAACCTTTGCCCACAAGTATAAAGAAAGAGTGAGGAGGATAGAGATATGAGCAAAAAGAAAATACAGACAGAAAAAGAAATCAAGGAAGAAAGTCCTGTGAGAACTGAGAGGAAAGAATCAATGGGAAGCCAGTGTGACTTGAAGGCGGTAAAGTGGTCAGTGAAGCCCTGTGAAGGAGTGGAGTGAGAGGTGCTTCGGGGGCAGAACAGATCACTCCTGATGAAGAACAAAGAGCAGAGAGCAGGAATAATTAAATATTCCAGGGGTCCTGTGCAAGGTGGGGGATGGCGGTAAGATAAGGGAGTCAGGCTCAGCACATCCCAGCAGACACCAGTGAACAAGTGGCTAAGATTCCTTTGGGAGCTGCTTTGGGAGATGGGTGAGTGACACAAGAAGAGACAGAGACAACAGCACTGCGAAGAGGAGATGAAGGCTGATTCCGATTCTAGTTTTACCCTAGGTTTTAACGGATTATTTATTGGTATTTATTGGATTTTACATTTCTCATGAACACTGTTTTTAAAAAGCATATATTAATTCGAAGCATTCTGGATTGCACTGCACTTTGTTCTTGACATGGACTATTATCTGCATTAAAAGCACTTAACAATTGTGCATCAACCTTTGTTGTTATGTCTTTATTGCATGAGCCAATCATGACTACTAACATCTGAGTTCATGGAGAGTAAGCCAGCTGCAGGCAACCTGGCCATCACAAACCTTTTACCATTGGTTATCACTCCATGTTTTCTGCTCTTTGACATTCCATAATCTCAACTGCTTGTTGCCTTTTGAAACATCTTCATATGTTCGAAGGGTGTGCTTTGGTGCCAGATACTCAGCATGCACCTCACTGGACTTCCTTCTGTTCTCTGAAGTAGTGACCTTTAAGGACTGCTTGTCAGACATATTTTCTATTTTTAAGCTTACAGTTTCTTCAAATTTCTTTATGATACTTTCAACACCATAGCTTGAAAATTGAGTTTGGTATGCTAATGCTTGCCAAGTATAGCTTTGTTGATGCAAAATTATGATTTTACATCTTTCAAAATGTGTCAGCTTGACTGTTTCCAAACCTGTCCTCAAGGCACCCCAGTATTTGTGGTTACTATCCAAAACATAAATTTATTTGTTATATTGCACCACCTGGTTCAGCTATGCATTACCTCATTAATTTCAATCAGGTGTGCTGTTGGCAGAACTTAACAAATTCTTGGACAGGTTGGCCTTTTTTGAGCAGGCACTGGGAAATAAACCTGTGTTCTCTAGCCATCTTACAAGGTATCAATGTGTTTTGGAAAAAAATAATTAATTATTGTTTTAGTGTGTTGTATTACTGTTTTTCTGTATTTATTAGATAGCTAGATAGCTAGATACTTTATTAATCCCCAAGCGGAAATTCACATACTCCAGCAGCAGCATACTGATAAAAGCAATATTAATTAAAGAGTGATTAAAATGCAGTGCAAGTTAAAAAAATGCAAGGTGGAGAGTGCAAGGCAAGTATAACAGACAATAACTTTGTATAATGTTAACATTTACCCCCCCGGGTGGAATTGAAGAGTCGTATAGTGTGGGGGAGGAACGATCTCCTCAGTCTGTCAGTGGAGCAGGACAGAGACAGCAGTCTGTCGCTGAAGCTGCTCCTCTGTCTGGAGATGATACTGTTTAGTGGATGCAGTGGACTCTCCATGATTGACAGGAGCCTGCTCAGTGCCCATCGCTCTGCCACAGATGTCAAACTGTCCAGCTCCGTGCCTACAATAGAGCCTGCCTTCCTCACCAGGCGTGAGGCGTCTCTCTTCTTTATGCTGCCTCCCCAGCACACCACCGCATAGAAGAGGGTGCTCGCCACAACCGTCTGATCGAACATCTGCAGCATCTTATTGCAGATGTTGAAGGTTAGATGTTATTCTAATGTTATATAGGATTTATTCATGAAAATAAACACTACCAAGATAAGTAGCTAAAAATATAATTTTCTTGGGCGTTGTAAGACTTTTTTACAGTACTGTACTTTTTCACATTTAAAGAGCTTTTGAATGATGTTTTCTGGGCAATATCACAATTCTGATCACCTAAAAAAGAGCAATATTTTTCGGAATAAATCTCCTGTCCATAAAAATGACAAAATATTAGCTGCTGTAAGTGGCCCAGTTAGATACAAAGTGCATACTATGTGCATTTCAATCTCTGACTGAGTACATATGTTCCTCCAATCTCAACCTATCCTAATTACCACTTACATTTTTCATTGTATTTGTTATATTCCATATTGTTTTTTAAAACAGTTTTACCACATTAAATATGCTTTTTGTCATTTTGAACAATTTAATGAATTCAATGCAGAGCCAGAGCAGACTCCAAAGAGATTTATTTGTTCACATCTCCTTCCAGACTCCAGAGCAGTCTTGCTGTAAACAAATACAAGCAGGGTGAAGAGTGTTATTTCCAGAGCTGAACTCCCCATAGAATAGGCAATCCAGCAACAATGTAGCTATTTAGAGGGGGCAGGTCCTTACGCTCTGGGGTTATGTTTGCAATATTAGACTTGTGCAATCTATAGGGCTTTTTGGAAAAGGTTAAAGCTAATGTCTGAGCAGCCAGAGAGGGTTAAGAGGAATTGCAGCCATTAAAGCATGCTGAGAAAGGCTCTGCCATGTGTTGAATCTTTAATAAGAGAAAAGGAAAGAGAAACCAACAGAGAGTTCCTGCTACCTCTAGTGAGACCATCTCATATTACCAAATGAGTTCCAATGCAGTTTCAGGAGGACACAATTCAAGCTTTGTACTGCACAATATCAAAAAGGGTCAAAGCTGAAAAATAAAAAATTGACCGCTTCCTTGCTTTCAAATGTGTGGTCTCACTTCCAACCAAACATATGTTTGCTCATAATTAATCAAGCTGCCAATTCTCAGATAAGGTTTTGGAGGACTCTGCCTTCGTGCACATTAAGTCAAGTAATAATTAAGCACTTGATGTATTATGTTACACCGCTGATGCCCTCCCCCACTTTTAAACTCCAGTCAGGAAGATCCCAGGTCAGATTGTAACATAATATCAAGAAACAGAGACAGCAGAGAAGGCTTTGTGGAAAGATCATAATGTCATGAATATTATGCTCCTCCTCTGTTAAAATGAACTGGCACTCAGCACAATCGTTGCAAGGGCTTTCAGACCACTGTTCAGATTTTTTTAGGGTATGTAACAGAAACATTTTATCTCACAGCAGGATTTATACTACTGTACTTTTAATTCTGATCCTATAACCACTATGCTGTAGCTGTGCCTCCCTCATTGAACTGCAACACAATATTTATCTCATAATTTAGGAGCACTTTACCTTTACGACTTGCTTAAAATTTAATTTAAATGATAATTAACTTGAAGTGACTTTATCTGCACAACATTTTTAAGGCTACATCAGCTATTTAGACTCCCTTCTCCCTATTTTCTTATGCAATACCAACACTTGGAGATGTTATAGTCATTTTTAAACATAATAATGTAATTGCAATCTTTTTTCATGATTCCAAGTTCAGGCATTTTTAAGCTCAGCTTCATATTCAGAACAATGAAATTGTAATTCCGATACACTAATTGTCTTAAATAGTATGTCAACTTTTAACCTTGGCATAATTGGACAACATTTAAAGTAATGCTCATTGCAATTAATGTGTAGCATGAAACATGTGAATGTCAACAATATTAAGGATTCTGCATCACCTAACCGCACATCATCATCTTAACATTTGTGAGCAGTACTTACTAGATGTAACCATAATGTAACACTCAAATTATAGTTATTGTTTAAACTTGTTCCTGCATCTATATACCCTACTGTATATATAATACAAAACTGACTGACTCACTCACTCACTCACCAACAAAAACACTCTCTCCTGTGTAGTTTAAAAAGCTTACATTTGTCTGGGAGTAGGTATCTACTAGGAAAGAACATTTTCAACATATCGATATTTAGGAGTAACCACCCACAAAAGAAAACCTAAATATCAAAATCTCAAAATTGCTTCACTGATTTGATTGAAATTTGGTAAAAGTATAGAAAAAACTAAATTAGTTTCCTTTTGTTTGTCAATGTTTTATTAATATTATGCTAACATAAATGCTTTACACTTAACTTAGAGGTGTCTTTATGCAAGCAAAGGATGGAGTAAAAGCTACTGATTGGGCCAAACAGTACCACTAACCAATAAGGTGGACAAACAAGTAAAGAAGGGCCGATGCCTTAGACAGGAAAAAAGAGATGAGATCACATATGGATTGTACAATATGGTGTGAAATGGAAGGACAAGGAAGATGCAAACCTCAATGATTAGAAAGTGCTGTAAAAATCTTGAGTGCTGGTACTAGGCGCTGCGGCTGTGAGCGTAATTGTTACTTCAGTCAAAAGCTGCTGTGGCTGTGAGTGTAGTCGTTACTTCAGTCAAAACAAAAAGGGAGGAAGAGAGAAGTAGAGGTGGAAGTGGTGTTCTTCGAACAAGATAAACTGGGACCGACTTAGTGGCATTGGCAGAGAGGAGGGGATTCAAAGCCTAAAGCCCCTTATCAATTGCATCCTAGCTCTGATATTTTTCTTGATCAGGAATATTATCAGTAGTGATAAGCCCCTGATCTTTCTGATCATCATATACAATATTGCCCCTGATCATTCTTACACCATTATATGAACACGGGCGGAAGTCCAAAGGGACCACCACCGCTCTTTGAATTAATATACATGCATGTCCACATGCAACAATCACTGAGGAGGCTAAAAACTCTGTGACCTGCAAATCCTAGAAACACCCCTGGAACAACAGTTTAAACTTAACAGGTCCTCCCATGAGCTATTCAATGGTAATATTCACGTGTATGGAGTTTGAAAGGGGAACCCCACCCTGACCTCCAAAATAATATACATTTACGTTCACAGCTGCTTACTTTGATCTTGGATTCTCCACTGAAACCCCCAAAATATTTTACATATACTGCACATTTGCTTCTGTGGACTTTAAAGGGAGACCACAAATGTAACTGACAAAAAACACAAAAATAAATACTTGAGTGAACAATTTACACAAATTTTGCAGTGACCTTCAACAAAAGCCAAATTACTAGGAAAACCACACATTGATCTAATGCAGGAATGTTTTACTCATGCACAATTGTATATAGCATGTTCAACAGTAAGCAGCTCCAGTGACCTAAAAATATTATTATTATTTATTACATGACCGATGCCTTATCCAAGGAAACAAACATTTGAGAGACAATTGGATACATTTCTTTTGTTTAACCAGTTGGGGTCGCACAGTGTCACTAGCAGTTCTAGGTCTAAAGCCTTAACTACTACACCACGCTGCCTGCCAATAATATTAGTCTTTAGTTTAAAAAAAAAAAAAAACTGCAAATATTATACAGACTAGCAGTCAGTTAGTTATATAGTTCTTTCCGCTACACCCGTCTGGCTGATAACACTATAACTGAAGCCCATTGTCTGACGAAATTTCTTGAGTGTAGCTGGATAACACAGCTAGAAGTAATATAAACTTATTATATTATTATAATTGTGATTCCCAAAATAAGATGGTGGGGTATGTTTGCAATGGTACACTGGAGCAATCTACAGGGCTTAACCACAACATAACTTCCCAAAACAATTACTAATTAATGTATTAACTTCTTACTAATTAATGAAAACCATTCACTGTGGTCCTCCAGGATATGAACTGATACCCCTATTCAATATAATGTCAAGCTTACCTAAAATCTACCACTATAATAATAATTTTATAAACAAATTTTAAGTTTTAAAGTCCATTGTGCACATTATATACAAGATGTAGTAGTGATGGTTTTCATGTTTCCAGGTATCATTTCATCTTGTTTCCATGTTCATTACTGTACAACTGTATTTCCCACACTGAAATCTTACCCTACCAATACTTAACTTTAATGTAAGCTGACAATAATTAGCCTTGATACTCTGCTTAATAACTATCATAACACAATTAAATAAAGCTCAAAGCCTGGTATCAGGTGAATGGAATCCCATTATCTAACTTCCACATGGAACCCAATTATTTAAAGTCCTATTGTCCATTGTGAAAAAAACATACAGAATGTCAAAGTTAAGCCTTTTTACAGCCCTGATCTTAGGTGTAACAAAGGCACTATATAGGCGCCTGACCCGACACAGATGGACACAAAGGCACGTATTAAACACAAAGACTTTTATTTTTCTTCACCCGTAGGCGCACGTCTTCCCCATGACCCACAGGCAATACACAGTCCATAAAGCACTATTCCACAACACAACAATCCTTTCTCCTCTCCTACCACTCCTCCTCAAGCGTAGTCCTCCTCCTCCTGACCCTGGCTCCTTGAGTGGTGGTAGCTGGCCCTTTTTATAGCCCACCCAGAAGCGTTCCAGGTGCTTGACCACCTGGTCCTAATTGCACTTCCGGGTGGGGCAGAAGATTCGTCCAGCCAGGCTGTTGAAATCAGACAGCCCCCCCTAGCGGTCACCCCGGGCCCCAACCAGGCTGTGTAGGACTCCATCTCCCATGGAGCCCTGCGGCAGGTTGGGGAATCACTGTCGGCCAGGGAGGCTGCCACCAAGCGGCCCAGGGGAGGTACTGATCTGCCCATGGCTGCTCCTCCGGAACATAAGCAGCAGGGGGGTTCCGGCCGGGCATGGGATCCGGCTGTTCGCCACATAGGTATCATTTAAATCTGCACTCATGAAGAAGCTCAATAAATATATATAGATACAAAACATCCAACTTGACAATCACAGAGGCATTATGCAGATGTATTGCCATTGGTATAAGAGAGCCAATAAAAAGGTAGTGTTTCCTGACATACTGCTGCTGATTTGCTGACTGAAAGTACTCTCTTAGTGTGACAGAGAGAGGATGTGCAGCATAGTTCATAAAGGCATTCACTTTTGTTTTAATTCTCTACTTTGCTACTACCTCCAGGGGGTTCAGAGTGTGTCCCATAACTAACCCTGCATTCTTAATTAGTTTGTTGATTTGGTGGGCTTCTGTTGAAGTGACATCACCAGCCCAGCAGACCACAGCATAGAAAATCCCACTAGTAATCAGATGTGAAGGATGTCACAAGCCACATTAAAGGAACGCAGTCTCCTTAGAAAAAAAGAGTCTGATCTGGCCTTTCTAATATAGTTTTTCTGTGTTACAAGACTAGTCCAGCCTGTCTTTGGTGTGGACCTCGAAGTACATGCAGTAGTGCACCACCTCTACATCTACTCCATGAAAAGTGATCAGACATAGAGGTTCTTTAGTAAAGCAAGAGTCAATAACCAGTTCTTTGTTTCTTGCTGCGGAAGGAACTGTCTGCAACTTAACATCAGCAAAACCAAAGTTCAGATCTGTAGTCATTAGGTGACACCTGCCTTCTCTAGAACAGGAACAATACAGAATGTTTTTCATAGCAGAGGCACTTGTCACAGCCTTAATAACAGACTGAACATGTGACACAGGATACCACAATGTTGGTCAGCACATGTCTTAAGAACTCGAGGACTGACTCCATCTGGTTCCATGGCTTTTCCTGCATTTAGCTTCCCAAGTTGTCTCCTCACTTGGTCATTAGTTATGGACAGTCTTTTCCTGGGCGGCATGGTGGCGCAGTGGTAGCGCTGCTGCCTCTTAGTAAGGAGACCTGGGTTCGCTTCCTGGGTCCTCCCTGCGTGGAGTTTGCATGTTCTCCCCGTGTCTCCGTGGGTTTCCTCCCACAGTCCAAAGACATGCAGGTTAGGTGCATTGGCGATCCTAAATCGTCCCTGGTGTGTGGGTGTGTGTGTGTGTGTGTGTGTGCGTGTGTGTGTGTGTGTGTGCCCTGCGGTGGGCTGGCACCCTGCCCAGGATTTGTTCCTGCCTTGCACCCTGTGCTGGCTGGGATTGGCTCCAGAAGACCCCCGTGACCCTGTAGTTAGGATATAGCGGGTTGGAAAATGACTGACTGACTGCCTTTTCCTCATGTAAATTTCCTCTATGACAAAACTATACAAAAGTCTTACATAATTTATCTGTTTTTATTTACAAACTCTTTTGACATGATTCTGATTTTAGAGACTGTTAAACTTTGATGTTATTCATTTTAAGGAAATGTTGCATGTTTTCCTTATGGAATCAGTTTATCAAAATATAACATCTTATTAATAATTAACCATCATATTTATGTTCAATATACTGTAGATCCTATAAACAGCCCATAATGTTCCAAGATCTAAAATTCTGTTGCAATATAACAATGCAAACCTTTAAGAGCCAACTACTAAAACTATGTGCTACATATAACAGATAAAATAAACACAGATACAGTAGATACAGTATAATAGCAAAACTTTTAAGTTATTCACTTCAGAATTTGCTGAACTTGCACACTTATTTCCCATACCGTATGTAAGTAAATTTAACTTGACATCAGTTAACCTTAAAGTTCAACTTACTGCTTAGTCTATTTAATGCTTTACAGACACAACTAAACTGGATTATAATGGTGATCGTGTATGGCTCAAATTGTATTTCCTCTGCAATACTTCCTCTGTATAACAAAACTATTTACAAGTATTACAATATGTTACAAAATGTCATACCAATGTTTTTCTGCTACTTGCTGCCCTGGTTGCATTAAATAAAATTACATATTGAATATTTTATTATGCTCAGTTAATTCTGTAACATATAGGATGTGTAAGAAGCTTGAGTGTGACTCTATTACAAAAAGTGCAAGGAATAACGGCCCACTGGATCAGTTTTTCCTTACCCTTGGACAATGTTTGGGAAGGGATGACAATTCCTTGCCATTGCACATGTACCATCATTTTATTTTTTTTTTCTTGGCATCAAATATTTTTGAGGGTAGATATGCAGATATTCTCATTTGATGTAGACAGCTAGTTAGATGAAGACTGCATATTTTATGTTTCCTTTATTATAGGTTGGTTTTATGTAGTGAAGTGTATCTCATCATCCTTGGCTGAACTTCAGGTTTTTGTATTTCTACTATTTGTCCATCTGCAAAGGCCATATCATTTTTAATATAAACTAATTTGTATTGCACTTACTCTGCCATACAATCTTTACTGATTTCATTAAAGTTTCCTTGAACATGGGAAAACAATAACTCAATATGTCTTTCGCAACATATGGCTTCACTCTAGGTAAATACAATGAAGATGACCTTAATAGGTCACAATACATACTGAAGTGCAGGATGTATGCTTTGTAATGTTATTTGAGAATATAATTTCTTATATCAGCAACCAAAACAGGTGTCAATTTACCAACCCTCCAACTATCAATTACCAATTAATAGTTCAATTACAAAGGCAACCAGTCGAATGCCCATTTTAACAAGTGCAGTGCATTTACAATTCATGCATAGTATGCTGCTGCAATTACTTATCAGAACTGAGTTATAAGAACATGCCACTGATGTTAGTTTTGGACATAGAACAATTATATAATCACAAAGACAAGAAGAAGAACTATGATGCATACAAAACCTGTTTGGCTATTCTGACTTTAAAAACTCAGCAGCATACATTTAACTTGCAGTGGTTACTAGTAGTAGACAAAAAATGTACTTCAAATAAAACTCACCCAATCACGATGCAAGAGACAGCTGTCCCAAAAAAAGCAAAGGTTAGAACTGATCCCAAATTGCGGAAAAAATGTTTCTGCAAAGACAATAACACCACTGCATCAATTTGAGGCAAAAACTCACATATACAGGAAACTGGAGAAGAGGCAGTTTTAAATGGGACAGGAGTGTCTATAAATGACTTGGACACATTCATGTAATTTCTTGAAAATATGAATGAGAAAATGGATGCATAAATCTACAATTATTACTAAATGCATAAGCTTAACATAAATTGACATTATTTTAGTAGGATAAAATATAGTACATTTATTCAATATTAAATATTTAGATCCTGCTATTATTTTACTGAAAATGAGACAGAAACCTTTTACTTCAGTTACATACTGCTCAAAAAATTAAGAGAACACATAAATCACATATTGTATCTCAATGAATGAAATATTCAAGTGAAAAATCTTTACTGAATAATACTGTGTAATTTATTGACACCAAAATGATGTAACAACAGTCAATGAAAACCAAAATCACCAATCCATTAAGGACTGGATTCAATATCACACTGAAAATCAAAGTCAAAAATTAAAATTACAGGCTGATCCAACTTGTGTGAATTTCATCATGGCACTTCATAATGTGCCTGAGTATTTTGTATGGCCACCACATGCTTATATGCACTCCTAACAATGTCTGGGCATGCTCCTGATGTTATAGTGGATGGTATCCTAGGGGATCTTCTCCCAGACCTGGATCAGGGCATCAGTGAGCTCCTGGACAGTCTGTGTCGCTACTTGGCAGAGGCGGATGCACTGATACACAACGTACCAAAGGTTCTTAATTTGATTCAGGTCTGGGGAATGTGTGGGACAATCATTGCATCAATGCCTTCATCATCCAGGAACTGTCTACACACTCTGGCCACATGAGGCCAGGCATTTTCCTGCACTAAGAGCCCACTGCACCAGCGTAAGGTCTGACAATGGCTCTGAGGATTTCATTCTGGTACCTAATAGCAGTCACAGTACCATTGCCTAGGACATGGAGGTCTGTGCAACCCTCCAAGGTATGCCTCCCCAGACCATCACTGACCCACTGCCAAATGTCTGGCCTTCATACCACCCTCATAGTCGGTTTTGAACAGTTTGGTCAGAAACAACATGTAACAGTATCCAGCTGGAGGGCATCGCACGAAGTAGCAGATACTAGTCCTCCAGCTGAGTTCATGCCCCTCTACAGCCCTGTCCAGCTCTCCTCATGTATCGGCCCATCTCCTGGTATCTCTGCAATGCTCCTGAGACTGTGATGGGAGACACAGCAAACCTTCTTCTGACGGCATGTATGGATGTGCCATCCTGGAGGAGCTGGACTACCTATGAACTGAATTGGCTGCAGGATAAAACTTTATGCTACAAGTAGTGACAAGGACACTAGCAAAATGCAAAACTAGTTAAGTATCAGTCAGAAGATATAAGGAGAGAGCAATTGTCTGTAGCCACCACCTGCAAAACCATTCCCTTTTTGAGGGTTGTCTTGCTGTTGCCTCTCCAGTGCATCTGTTGTGACTTCAATTTGCACCAAAGCAGGTGAAGTTGATTCACAATCGCTTATGCTTCCTAACTGGACAGATTGAAATCCCTGAAGCTTAATTCACTTGGGGTTAGACTGTGATTATTAAGTGTTTCCTTAATTTTTTTGAACAGTGTATGTTAGACTCACCTCAATTTATGTATACATGCAAGTGCTGATATAGAATATACAGTATATGCATCTTGTTGGGGATGCCAAAGTGGGTGCCAGCGTGATGGAAGCAGGCAGTGAACATGGACCAGGAATGTTCTTCATTGTATTAGGTTGTGGTATCCAGACAGATAGATGAATGGTGGGGTGAGTGGATCTTCAATTCAAAAGTGTACATTCTCTTGAACATACTTCACTTTCATCCACTACTCTGGTTTTACTAAATTGTTTGTTTAACAATATTTTAGCCAAAAAATATGATTTGGACATTACAAACACATACAATACAGTTGGTATATCACTTGTGGATTATGCACTGATATTTTTTCTATGGATATAGTACTGTTTTTTTTTTATGGTCCTGTATCACACGCTTGTGCATAGGAGACAACTGAAAGGTTCTGGTGATGGCAATTACTCACCAAACCAGGGGTTGGCACTGTAATGTAGTGTTTTCTCTCTTCCTCGCTCTGCAGAATGGAAGGCCAACAGCCACTCCACCGTTGACATTCCTTCTGTTGCCCGCCTTCCTGGACCCACCCGATCCTGCTAAGTGACTATATAACCAGAAGAACGGTCCATCTTATTCTCAGTTCTGTTCTGTATTCACATCTGGAAAAACATCTCCACATATTATTGCGAGCTGCATTTTGTGCATTCTTTCAAATTCCACGGGGTCACCAAGGTGGTGTCCCAACTCTTTAACTTTGTTGTTTCTCCTTTTTTAACACCTTTGATGGCCTCCCTGGTCTCCTCTGAAGCACATCTACTCTCTATATATAGAATCCCAAGCCTAAAAGTGCAAAGATTTTGTGCAATGATTTAATGTGAGAGTGGCACGGTGGAGCAGTGGTAGCGCTGCTGCCTCGCAGCAAGGCGGCCAGGGTTCGCTTCCTGTGTCCTCTCTGCATGGAGTTTGCATGTTCTCCCCGTGTCTGTGTGGGTTTTCTCCGGGTGCTCTGGTTTCTTCCCACAGTCCAAAGACATGCAGGTTAGGTGGATTGGCGATTCTAAATTGGCCCTAGTGTGTGCTTGGTGTATGGGTGTGTGTGTGTGTCCTGTGGTGGGCTGGCAATCTGCTCAGGATTGGTTCCTGCCTTGCACCCTGTGTTGGCTGGGATTGGCTCAAGCAGACCCCCGTTACCCTGTGTTCAGATTCAGCGGGTTGGAAAATGGATGGATGGAAGAATGGATGGATGAATGGATAGATTTTATGTGATGTTTTAATGTCACGTTTTTTGTCACACTTTAAATCGGGCTTATTTTAAAACCTACATATATATGTTTGGTATCATTCTTTTCAGAATTTGTCAAACTTTAATGTGATGATGTTAGATTTTCAGATTCTTATTCTGTTTTTAAATTATAAACTAAAAAATATCAAGAATTCACATCCCGCAAGACAAGACTTACAGTAACCAAGAGTGCCAAGAGATTTAACCACGCCCGGGGCTGGAAATAAAAGACAAAGAGTAGGACAGCTGCTGTACAGGCTTTTAAATGTTCGAAATGCCGCACAAGATACAGATCATGCGGCACTATAGCAGCAGCAAGCCTGCAGCTGATCGAGCAAAAAGGAGGTAAAAAAAACTATTTGTTTCCCATTGTATCACCATTTAAGAGGGCGTTTCAGAGGGGCAACAGCGTCTCCTTGGGGTGTGTTCAGCCCCCCTCTTCACAACGCGAGCGGCAGACTGGCCGCAACTGGGGGTTGGGCGCTGTAGGCGCAAGGGGACTTGCCCCCCTAGTTGTATTATAAAGGTTTTTTTTATATTTGTTCACCAT
This sequence comes from Erpetoichthys calabaricus, assembly GCF_900747795.2. Lineage (NCBI taxonomy): Eukaryota > Metazoa > Chordata > Cladistia > Polypteriformes > Polypteridae > Erpetoichthys > Erpetoichthys calabaricus. Next base: position 155,558,966 of record NC_041395.2, read on the forward strand.
GAAAAAACAAAATTAAACATTTTTATCAGCCATTACTACAAACAATACGAGGTAAGTAACATAGAAATATAATTTTTAGGTGGAGTAATCCTTTATATTGTACATGCAATGTGTCCTGTCATTTGCTATTTTCAACTTTTTCTCAACTTCTTCTTCCTGCTACTATGAATTATGTGACTATGGTCAGGAATGTACTACAAAGTCATGAAACTTGCCAGCACTGAGCAATAAAAAAAAGTAAGTGACCTAGGAAGCACAGTATTGGTTCCTGGCTGTGCTACACAGTTTGTGTGTTTTTTTGAAAATGGATGAATAATTTTATATATTTATGTACTGTATGTATTTTTTATGAATTCATGCATACCTGGTAACAGCCTTGGAATGAAAATTTATTCTGTCTCAAATGTAGTTATACATTTATAAAATTAATTTATTATGTGCAAAGGGATACATGGCATTGATCCTTCCTTTTCTCCAAGCTGTCAATGTCAATGTCAATTTATTTATATAGCACATTTAAAACAACATAGTAATGCTGTGGCCAAAGTGCTTTACAATAATAGAATAAAAGAAAAACAAAATAATTAACATAAAACATAAATAGAAATAAAATATATGAACATAAAATAAAATGCATAGTAAATAGAAGTAATGTTATATACATAAAAAATAAAAGTAATGTTATATAATCACAAACAGGAAACCATCAGTATTACTGAAGGTCATGGAATGCAAGTGAATAGAAATGAGTCTTTAATCTCGTTTTGAACCGTTCAATTGTAGACGACTCCTTTATATGAGGAGGTAAAGAGTTCCACAGGCAAGGCGCAGCAGCTGCAAAAGCCCTGTCCCTCTTGGTTTTACACTTGGTACGAGGGACAACCAGAGACAGATGACCAGAAGATCTAAGCACTCTGGATGGCTGGTGTAAAACACATAGTTCAGATAAATAGGCAGGAAAAAGCCCAATCTGTGTCCGTGTGGGTTTACAAAATCTACCAATCATTTATATTTACTCCTTATACACACTGAGCACATAGATCTCAGTATCTGAAATCAAAGCACAGAAATGAAGGAAATAATCTTACCTTCCGCAAACTGTAACCTGCATGAAATATAATGGGAGGCAATAGCAGGTTGAAAAAGACTTCTGGGTCAAATGTCAGCTGTGGAAAGGAAAAGAAAAGTGCTTTGTTTAAAACCACTTCATACATAAACAAAAGTGAAAGCTGCTCTCCTGTGTGGCTGCATATGGTATTAGTTTGGAATGCATGATGAAATCAAATGAAACTCTGTGCTTTTACATTGTAATGGAATCAAATTCACATCATGGAAACATTTTTAAAACTCCTTTCTATCTTTATGTACAGCAACAATTCCATGTCTAGTTGAGGATTACAATATCAGACCTTCATCACCACACACTGTACTGGCATGAAAAGTAAAAATGTGTAATTATTGAAATATTAAAAAATACACACAAACACCAAACACTGCAATAATGACTTAAGATGAAAAACAAACAAAAATGTTTTAAAAAATTACATCCTCCGTATGGCATGCAACTAAAAAAGTGAGCCCAGAAGAATCAGCCCTTAAGAAAGGTGGCATGTCCAGGCAAATCGGAGTAATGCTCTATTCCCTGCCTGTAAATCACCCTGCAGTGGTCTTAATTCTTCATGTACTGACCCTCTGGTCTGACATGAACTAATCCTTGGCTGTGCCGAAAAGGCCGGTTTTTATCCTAGGTCAACCATCACCTTAACCAACTCTAATTTCTCTCTCTTTCTTCCTGATCTCACTTCTAGCCTAAACAATATCACTGCCGATTGCAGCGCACACACACCTAAGTGACGGACACACCGCAGTACCCTGCAACACGCCTGTCCCATATACAGTACCTGCAACCGATGTCTGTCATACACCAGTTAACTTAATATTCAGCACTGCAACTTCCAAACATCACAGTCACACCAGAAGAACACTGGGATGAAGCATGATGGGTACCAGGCAAGCATTTCCATCCAAGGGCCCTTCAAATGGAAATACTCACCACCCAGTCCACGCCAAGCCAGGCAATACACCACCTATCCACTTGTCCATCTGGGGAACAAACCAGCAAGTGAACAAGTACATTTTTTCTTTTATTATACAGATGGCATCTGCAAAGAATTAAATACAAACAGAGCAAAGTGCTTTTAAATTATCACATTGTGAGGTGTTTCCTCACAAACCACAAGATTCATTTTTTCTACTGGATTAAGAAATGGAATGGACTTTAATGCACTAAAAGTTGTGACAATAATAATCATTTTTCAGAGAAGTAAGCCCAATTCTACAGGTAACCAACACTGGAACAAGTAATCTAATAATGGAAAATTAACAGGAAGAAGAGACCTTAAATTTAAAAAAATTATTAGAATGAAATCCGGCACTTCTGTTTCTCTTTGGGGCCAGGAATCTCTACACTTACGACATCAGATTTCTCTTATTGTGTTTTGTAAGGAGTTATCAAATGGGCTGTAGGGTGACATAGTACGTTAACCTCATCACCTCAAAATGGATGGGTCCCCTACAAATTTTGGACTAAGGTGCCTTCCATGTACTTTATGTATATTCTCCCTGATGATTACTTCGCTTTCCTCTGATTGCCCAACAACGTGCTGTCATGTCAACTGATTCTACTACATTAGACAGTATAAGAGTAAGAGAAGGTATGTTTGTGTGGCAGTTTGCTAACACCCTGAGACAAATCTGATTCTTGCTTAGGACTAGTTGACCTCAGGGCCTGGTACACCCTTAGAACATTTAGTCATCTTATAATTTCAATTTGTGTGAAAGATCTAATTTAAGATTAACTATAGTTCAGCCATCAGGAAAATAACACAATACAGCTAATAAAAGGAAAACAGTACTGTTCCTTTAATTTATATAAGAACATTCCAAACCAACTATATTGATTGTTACGTAGTAGTCAATAGGTGCCTGTGTGTGGCACAGTGACAGATTCTCCTTGGGGGAAAAGCGTGAAAAAAAAAAAAAAGAGAGAACAGAGAAAGGTGTGGTTGTGCAAGCAGCGTTGGAAACGAAACAATTTGTTTTGGTTGCACAGAGAAACATTCTTCTGATTTGTACAAGCTAATTACAGCAGTGTGCCTAAAGGACCTATGTTAGCCTTTAATTAACCTCTATGCGTGTGGAATAAACAGAAAATTATTTTTATTAATACTGCTGTCATCCTTTGGCAAGCAAGCACAGCATGTGCAAGAGTGCATACAGTACATGAAAAAAATGCTGTAATCTAGTTAGATAAGAACACCTTTAAAATTGAGAAACTGAGTTCTGTCTTTATTTTTTACAACCTAGCACAAATATTGGAACAAATCACACTTTATTATTCAATCTCCAAAGAGAATTGTTCAGAGTCCAACCAAATCTTTGATCTCCATGGAAGTGCATTATAGCAGGATGTCAATGTGCCACCTTCCCTCAGCTTAGTACTCTCACCAGCTGCCTCAACTAACACTGAGGTAAGTGCTGCTGCAGCTAAGTGTCAAAATCACTCTCCATTAGGCTCGTCCACAATAAACACATATGCCACACAACCTCAGCAATATCTGGCAAATCCTGAGATTTTATTATCTTGAAGTACAGCACTGTAAGTGCCTGAAGGTTTTATTATCTTATAATATAGCGCATTTAAGCGCCTATAGTAAAGCATATCCAAAGATGCAAACACAGCTATCAAGTTAATATTTTCCCAGAAAAGCTTTAACAACATAAAAATATTTAAAGTGTTTTAAAGCTCTCTTAAAGGCCCTAGATTTTCTGGCAAACACAATATGCTCTATGAAACAGCTCTTCTGTACAGTCACTTTAAGCAAAAGCAGCATCAGGAAACCATGTTTACTTCAAGAAATAAGTGTCTCTTTATTTCTTTTGAATGTAAGCTGACATAGTCATCGAACCATGGTGACATTATGGTAACTGTGCAGCACAACAGTGTGAGGCATCCTCATGTAAAATCAAAGGCAATGAAAATTGTTATTTATAATTTATATTTGTTAACATCAACTGCAATGTATCTATCTTTATCACACCATGCATATTATAGTAGTATTGCCAAGGTGCCCATCTAAATGACTTAATAATTTGAAACATTAAACTTGAATATGCCACGTAACAATTTTTTGATAAAACTGATGTGATCATGATGATTGTGCTACACATTGTGTGCTGCATTAACACTGATCAGTAAACAAGGTCATTCAACTTTGTCTTATTATTCAAATAACCCTCACTAACTTTATGTACTGTATATTTGCTCTGATGCTTGTTTGCATTCAGTGTACCTGAAAAAATTTAAATTTTGTTAAGAGAGTGTACTTTGATAAATTATTTTAATAGCTCTGGCCCAGCCAGTTTCTTTCAGACCCAATCACAACAGCAACAATCACAATGCCAGCAGCTGGTACAAACCACATCTGCCCATGAAACTAAAATAAATAAGCAGAGAAAGTGGATGTGGAGAATTTTCAAATGGCGCTCACTATAAAACTAGCACAATGATAACATTTTCCTTAACTATTCACTCAATGCAAAAGACTAATAAAGTTTATTTGGTTCTGCATCTTGTGTCCACTTTAGGTATGTCAAAAGATTTCAAAACTTAAAACAAACTATGGCCCAGCCAGAGACACGCAGCTGACAGTTAACTAACTTTTGGCTATTATTAAAACGTTAAAAAATAAGAATTAACTGGTAAACTACAACTGAACGGAGATAAAAACATAAAAATGTTTATATGAGAACAGATTGTTTATCAGAACATAACTTATCAATCCCTTTACACAGAGACATTAGCACCAACTCATAAACATTGGGAGGACAAAAAAAGTCGGTCATTGTTTAACCCACTCAGTCCTGAAAAGGGTTGTGAGGGTGCCGGCACCTGTTTCAGCCAGCATAGGGCACAGGGCAGGAGCCAACCCTGGACAGTGCACCAATCGATCTCAGAGCGAACACACACACACACACACTCTCAACCACACACTAGTGCCAATTTAGTATCGCCAATCCACCTAACCTGTATGTCTTTGAATTGAGAGAGGAAAACCACACAGGCACAAGGAGAACTTGCAAACTCCACGCAGGGAGAACCGAGATGCAAACCCAGGTCTAGTTACTGTGAGGCACTTATTACCACAATGCATCACCATGCCACCATTTATAGACTACTTAAACAATAATACGGCAAAAATAAAAGTCGAACTGACATAAAACAGGAGACAGAGATGTAACAAAATTAAATTAAATGATCAACACAGTAACTGAAAGCAGCTCTACGCTTTGAATGCATTGCTAAAGACGATTTAATTCAAAGTACTGTATAAGCATCTCTCAAATGGGCTTACATTAAAACCTGGAAAATATATTCCTCCATTCTCCACCACCATCCATGGCATGACTGATTATAATCTTTACATTTACTTAAGGCAAAGTTATACTTTGATTTCATGAAATTTAGTGATTATTGCAGGCTTGTCAGTTTATTTCAGAGACCTAAATTTAACTTATGTTTATGGCACTGTATGGTAAGATTATGATTGTGTTATCAAAATCACTGTAAGCTACCAGTGGAGGCTGTCTTTCCCCTCTGTTCCTGATTATCTGTTTTAGTCTGATCTCATGGTTCTGACCCTTGCCTCTCTCAGACCAGGTCTCAGTTTTTGGTTATAATTTCCTGGAATTTCACAGCTCTGGTTTAATTCTCATGCACTTCAGCTTGTCCTTAACATTTGCAGAGTAGCTCCTCTCTCATGTCCACAAGTTTCTACATACAGATCTACCAATGATTCCACTCAAAAAATCTTGGAGCACTTGTCATTGTGAGAAGACAAATTCCCAGATGTCCTGCACTGCAAACAGTTTGAAATTAGCATTACAGCATTTAGCATATAGCTAGTATTCATGGTTGTGCATTGTGCTGCATTGATCTTATGATTTAAGTTTGATCAATATTTTAGATTTAAGACATATATCAGTATATAGTTGTATCGGATTTGAATTGCTTGCAAAAATAAGTTGAACAGTCAAACAAAATTGGAATTAAGTCACTTTTAACTGCAGTCTTAGTAGCCTGCAACAACATACAGTAGCAAATGCAACCAGTATGGATTTTTCAACTAATTTTTACCATCATGACTTTTCACTAGCATTGCCCTTATTGTCTCTATAATCCTTCCATGGATGGCACCTATGCATCTCTATGCAAAGATTTAAGGACCCCAAAATGTCATGATCTGCTACACTCCTTGGTAACTTACCATATGTATCTATGGCTATGTAAAGAAAAACATCACATTTGTATGATATTCACCCTCGCAACTAGACCACATTGTTTTACAGGATGTTGCACAAGAAAAGAGCCTGACACAAGATAAGGAACTAGTGGGAAGTTATGTGCACAATATTCTATTATCTGTGTACTTTCTGGGAAGAAGATCTGTCACATTAATTTAAACAGTGTATTTTAATTATAAAACATTAGAACATGGTATATGGTTTATATTTTGTCATGCTGTTCAAAATATTCATTGATTACCTGCACCTTGTGCATGGGCAAACTGCCATCACAGGAGACTCCATGACCATCAGGACAGAAATTCACCACCAGAGAATGAACATGAGCACTCAGAATTTCATTGTATTTATTGGCATTTACTTTGTCCTCCCAGACAGTCAAATGAGACAAGTCAAGCCTAGGGAAGGCATCCAACACCAATTCAGGCCTGTACACTTCCTTTGGGCTGCTCCACTCATGTACTCATCAGCTTGTTGAATACACAATGAAGGACAAATTATTGGATCAGTTGATTCTATGGCTTGTAGGGTGCTTGTGTTCTTTGAACCATCAGGTAGAATAAGGGGCTTGCACAGATGAATCAGAAAGTTGTGTGTGTGTGTGTGTGTCTCTCTCCCTCTTTCTTTGAAGTTCTTGACAGGTTGTTGTTGATAAAAAATTCTGCTCCCACCTTTGCAGTTAAATGATCCCCAAATACATGTCTGTTTTCCTTGCTTCTCCAATCTAAATGCGCATACTATAGTCACAGCGTGTGCACTTGACACTGTTGTGTCTTTTCTTCTGAGTTCTATTCCAACATCACCAAAAACACTTGAAACATTAAGAAGTTAAGCAGTCCTCATCACTGAACTTCGGCCAACAATGAGCTTTCTCTTAAAGTCATTGACATCTCTTTATGAGGCATGGTAGCCAACAAAATGATAAACTGCGTCAATCTACTATTTTAGCACAGTGTGATGATAAGTACATCATTATTTCAATTTCCATCCCTGTGTAAAAGCACCTGCTTGCAGTATAATGTGTATCCTTTATCTGCTCAGGTGTTGCCTTTATTTTGTCAACAGGAAGTATGTCTATAAATGAGTAAAAATATGGACTTTCCATGTTGATTTTGCTAACCTCTAAAAAAACTGCTCATTTTTTATTATATACAGCCATGGCAAGGGGCAGAGAAACGATGCCTTAACGTGTTTAAATTTAAAGGTCAATTTGATTATAATGTTTGCCATCCATTGATTAAAAAAATTGGTTACATCTTACTGGAAACAAAGAGGAAAAGCATGATTGATTCATCTAGCCATTTTTCAACCTGATTTATCCCACAAGCAATTATCCTGGAAAGGCCACTAGCCAATTTATCTAGCATGGATGTCTTCAGTCTAGAAAAATACTATGTATATTATGAGCTCTGAAATGTCCTTCCATTCAATTTATTGAACTTGTTGCATTCATTATGCAGGCAGATGAAAGTATTTGCCATGTAGTTAGAGATGGGCATTCTATCCATTCCCTACTTCCTCGCCATGTTATCTTTACCAGCCACAATTATGCCAATTACCCAATTTTAACAGAAGTTTTATGTAATTTTATCCTGTGAAAAAGAGAGTAGCTTATTAAATGCAATAGAAGGCAGGATTTTCTATAGCAGGTTTCTTTCTGGAACAATGGCGACATGACAAGTATGAGCCCCTTGCATGGCTTTAGTGAAAATGGAAAACAATGGTTTCATGGATGAAGACGCACAAGGATTTACTAACACACAAACAAAAATGTGCACAACCCAAGCACCTACCTTCTTTTGGCACCTTTACCAGGTTGATGACAAGTACAGCAGCTGACAGAAGCTGAAAGAAGGGGACTGAACAAGAAAAGACAGTGGAATTACAGATCATATAAGAAAGAAGAGCAAAAGAAAGCGACTCATCTGCACAAATGTCATTGTATTTTGATAAATGTGCCTAGCACTCAAAGGCCAAATGATATGTGTTCATATAATTGTCTAATTTGTATATATTTATATTAAAGCCCAAAAATGCACTCTGCTCTGAACAAATTAAAGATCTATACATCCATACACTTTTTTCAGTACAGGTTTACAGGGAGCTAGATCTTATCCCAATAGTACTGTGTGCAGAACAGGCACCAATCTTGCCAAAGTATCTCAAGGCATTCCATTCACACTACTCTCAAGAACCTGGCAAGCTATTCAGCCCAGCTCCTTTAATGCGTTAGGTAGCAGTGGTAAACATTGTGCCACTCCAGAAATTAAACATCTTTATTTGATTCATATCAGTTGCATTTATCGTATATAATTCCTTTCATGATATATGCCAACGCACAGCATTTGATACATATGGCATTTCCGGCTGTGCATTCTTTGCATCTGTTTGCGAGGATACAATAAACAGGAATGATGAGTAAATGTTTAAAAATAATCATTATACATTGGTTTTATTAAATTTTCTAATTATATCAGGCTACTCAGTTTATTTTAAGTACCTAAATTCAATGTATATTTTTTATGGGGCTGCATGGTACGATTTTGGTTCAGCATGCCATTTTTTGGATTATTGTGTGGTGCTTGGTATTTTTTATTTGATAATATTTTGAATTTCATTTTTTTTTTTAAATATCGAGGGAACGATCTCTTAAACGAAAGTGTTCTAATAACATAATACATAACACATTCAAAGCTACTGAATCCAATTCAGGTTTGTGAGATGGTGGAACAATCAGCCAGTCCATCATGGGTTCAGCTTATAAAAAACGCACAGAAATATTTGGGGATGTGGTAGGAAAATAGGAGTGGTAGGAGGTAAACCCAAATAGACATGAAGTGAGAATGTGCAGATTCCATTGGGACAATCACTGGATGTGGTATTCAGACCCAGGATCCTAGACCTATGAGACAACAGTATTACCCACTACGCCATTGTACTGCTGCTATATAAGCATTAACTTGAGAAAAAAAATAAAGTGATATGATCAGTACAGTACAATTTACAAGGAGGTACTTTAAAATTGCAGGCAGGGCACAAGCTTGTGACCTTGTGAATTTAAAGTCCAACTGCTTTGCCATTAGGTGACTACTCCTTTTATATGTCCTTCCTGCTTGAGTGCATAAGCAATAAACTGTTGTTCTTTTTTCCACACTTTACGAGTACTATAATATGAATCTACAGTTTTTCCATTTATTCATTCATAAAATGTTTATTTCATTTCAGGGTCACTAGAAGTACAGTAAACAAGGAAGTCCTTCACAAGGTACACTTTCTCACACACACTCTCGCTATTACAAGGCCAGTTTAATGTAGCCAGTCAACCCAAAGCAAACATCTGTGAAGAACACAATCAACAGAACTCTGTCAACTAAGGATCCTAAGCTGAGTTAGCAGCTATAACCACAGTGCCACATCATTTTACTGCAAACTGCTGTTTATATGGTGTGTAAATATTACACTACATAAGGCTTTTGTGCTTCAACTATAACAGATAAATGGCTTTTTGTTTCCATCCACTCTAATCCACAAGCTCTGCAGTGAGGTGCTTCACAAGTTATGATTAATGTGTTTAAAAAAAATTAACCTGTTTATACTTCTCCATTAAACCATTAAAGAGTTAAAAAAAAAAAAAATGACCAAAGAACAGTATTGGTACAGAGGCGTCCGCTGATCAACCACCTCATTTTTTCTCCAGGGGATGCATAATGCATCTACACAGATGAGCTAAGAATATACTTTTAAAAGCTGCCAATCAAGACTGCTCCTGTAAAAACAGCATATTATTTGCATTTTAGGCTCTCTATCTATATGTAAAAGAGAACCCCTTTAGAGGCCTTTTTTTCCTGGCAGCACTCTTTAAAATATTTCATTTTCTGAAGTTCCTGACCTCACAATCTAGAGACCTGTGGGTAGCACTTTACATGGAGTGTGCCTAATTAATGCATGATAACCAAGTTGTTACCCGCTAAATATATACTGTTCATTTGTACGTACAGTACTGCTACAGCCTAGCCAGCCAAGAGAAAATAAGCACTGAGCAGCTGGGAATGAAAAATAAGACACTACAAGTTGAATGTGAATCCTGCACTAGTGTAAAACACCTGGTGCCATCTAGGCATCTAGGATATTAACTCACAGGGTGGCGAGTGTGCTGAGGCATTAGGATGGGTGCCATTCTCAGTTAATCAAACTTATGGTTGTAGCAGGGATATTCAAGGATAATGCACTCGGACATGGCTCCTCAAAGAATAAGCTGGAAATTTAATATCTGGTCAGGCACAAGGTGGTCAGGATTACTGCCACCACTTTAATCACAGGAATGCAGCACCAAATTCCAAATCTTGGCTTTTTTAAGGTTTCACACTAGGCACACATGAGTGTACAAAGACAAGCAAGGTCAACCTTATCCTTTTTAATGCAACACTATTAACTCTGAATCTACACAATACAAAGATATTTTGAGAGCAATATGCAAATATATTATAGTAAAACATACCGCACTTGAAAAGGGAATATATGAAATGCGGATCAACAAGACACAGCAGAGTTAAGCAGATACTCAGCATTTTTATTTCTTATTTGGGTAGCATCCTAAACAAGAATGTGTTTCATTTTAATGGGAAAATGTGAATAGTACAACAGACTTACCATTCATTCTTTTTCCTGCATTTTCATGTAAGCATCGAAGTCAAAGAAAGCCAATCTATTATGTGGCAAAGTCATGTAAACAGACTCATGGTTTCATACTAGGACAACGTAGTCATCAATCAACCTCTCCTACACAAAATGTCCAAAGTCCAACACAGAGGTGGTGACTATGCTGGGAATTGAGCTCAGGACTGTATTGAACTGAGGCAGCAATGCTAACCATTTGTTTCTTCTCAGTTTTATAAACAGGCGACAACCAGCGACAAAGCAGTACTACTGTTTGTGTGTGGTTTCCCTAATTTTTTTAGATTTGCATTGATGACAATGGCTTTATAAAATACACCAAAATTAATTGCATATCATTTACAAATTTAAGGCACTTGATTGTAATCAATCTGTAACAGTACAGCAACCATGGCTGATTTAGCATTGTTAGAACACATTGCAAATGGAAAAATTAGAAGAGAGAACATATTTAGAGATCATACTGATTTCTCATCCCATGAGGATGACTAGCTTCTATTTAGATTTCCGAGAGCTATCCTCTTGGAGCTGTGTGCTGAACTGGTGCCGGCTTTACAAAGGCAGACTCTAACTGCTCCTTTGCAAGTTCAGTCCACCCTCGGGTTTTTAGCCACAGGAGCTTTTCAACGTGAACTAGCTGAGCAATTGACAGCTGTATAGGATGATATTATCCGCTTGTCATCCAGATATATAAGATTTCCGTACACTGTGGTTGAACAGCCAAACAGCAAAGCGCAATGTGCAGCAACGTCTGGTTTTTCAAATGTTATTGGAGTGGTCGACTGCATGCACATTGCTATAAAGGCGCCTTCAGATAATGAATTTGCTTATGTAAATAGAAAGCATTCCCACTCTATTAATGTGAAAATTATATTTGATGCGAAAATGCGTCTCATTAATGATGTGGCAAGATGGTCTGGCTCAATTCATGATTCTTTCATTCTGAGAAATTGTAGTGTTGGGAATAAACCTGAAAATGGTGTTGTGTGTGAATGCTGTCTTCTTGATAAGACATTTAATATTATCCCCTTTGGTAAAAATTGTAAGTTATCTGTATGATGTAACCATATAACATGATTACTTAGGTGACAGTGGGTACCCACTGAATATGTGTCTTCTCACCCTGCTCGCCACTGACTGAGCAACATTAAAATGGCAGTTTATAAGTGTCTAAACAATAATTGTCTGAAACAGAATAAATAGTAATACCACATCTGCTGCCTGCTTGTTTGTCTTATTAAACATGCAATTTATTTACGTATGGATTATTTATTTAAGTATGGATAATTGTAAGCAAAAAAAAAAAAAAATTAAAACTCACGTTCACCCGTGGGAGTCCCCCTCACCCGGCAATAATTTCAGCAGCTTGCTGCTCAAATGGTGTGAGCCCCGGAATTTCACTACCTCCTCCAGTAGTGTTGACACTCAGATGGTGGGCTGCAACTCGCCTTTTCACATCAATTTAAATATCTGACCACTTCTTTTTTATTTTGGGCACTGCACAACTTTCTGAACTTGAACCTTTCAGTGCCTCTGCCATGATGTGCCACTCCATCAGTTTCGTTTTGTTGCTTATACCACTGCGTAAGCCATCAACTATTACGTTTTTCCTTGCTTTCACTTCACTGAGCAGAGCCTCCATTTCGGATTTGCTGAAATTCTTCTTTTTTACACGAGCTTTTGCCATTGTCTTTTAACAAAACAATGAACGGAAGGGGCTATTTATATTGATTTCCATATTCAGGCAAAATTCTGGGAGGAGTCATGGTGTGGCAATAGGAACGTGTATATGTGTTAAAATTCACATTGTTTGGGATTTTTAAAGGGTAAGTGCGTAGAACTTTGCTCACACACAGTTTTATTCATCTGACTTTTTTTTTGCGTGCGCACATTTCTAGCTTTTTCTGTATGCCATGTTTTAATTTGAATTCTATGCAAGGCGTTACACATGAGGCCCCAGGTCAATATTGAGAACATTCATATTCTCTAACACCAGGTTTATTTATAATTTCCAGATAGCTTGAATGAATGTCTTTAGAGTATGGATGAAAGCTGGAGTCATGAGAACTGCCACAAACAGGAGTGACGTTGAAGTGCTCTAAAGTGGCAGCAGTAACTTCTGCGTTACCAGTTGTTCACAACAAAAAGTTGTGTAAAAGTGTATAAACAAACGGTTTATTTCCACAGCCTGAGCAGAATGAGCACAGAGAATCATTGCTTCTGGCCATTTGGAAGAAATTACTCAAATATATGAAACAGCGGAGCCTTCACCAATAATCACAGTTTAGGATTAGCAATGAATTCTTGTGCCCTAAGGAGAACGTGTAAGCAAGCATTACCTCATAAAACAAAGGGATTCAGAGGTGAAACTTTAAATCAATATCACGTTTCCAGGAGACTAAAGGATTACTATTTCACAGTGAGCATTATCAGAAGTTTCAATGGGCTGCTCGGGGCATACTGTACTTCAGAAAAAAGAAGAGAAAGGTTCACTTATTACTTGAAGAGGAAAATGCAGCTTTCAATCATATTTCATAAATTTGAGATGTATTAGGGAACAGGGAAAAGCAGAAAACCATAAATATCTATAAATAGATGTGGTTGTCTTTAAAAAGCTATCTATGCTTTTCAGAATCGGCCAGACCTATTCTTCTGTTGATAGGCTAAGGAAATAAGCCTCTTTAGTTTTGAGTAGAGAAGGCTAAACAGTGACCTAATCCACAACTTTAAAATTCATAAAGGTGTCAATGAAGATGACTAAGCAAAATTTCTTCACTGAATAGTGAATCACATACTCTGAGACTCTGCTGGAAATTAAAATGAAGTACACTTAAGAATGAAGTGAGGAAGCACCTCTTTACACAAAGAATTGTGGAAATCCAGAACAAAATACCATGTCAAGTAATTGAAGATGAAACCATCATAGCTTTTAAAAAGTATCTGGAAGCATAAGATATTGAGCTAAATACAGCCAAAGTGTTCCTATCTTCATTTGATAAAGACAGTTAAAGGTGTCTTACTATAGAGTGTATCTAACGACAGTACCTATCTTTCTATTGTTTAAGGTTCTCTTAGCAGATTGAAAGCTGAATATGCACATCAGAAACTAATTGATTAGAGTCATATAACAAGAAATGAGGGATAATAATGATGTTTTATGTTCTACAGAAAATTAATTTCTAGTAGTAAATAGCAAGTGTAAATAACTGAAAGGTGTAACTGTTTCCATATATTATAGACTGGTGTCTTTCAACATGACTAATTGTAATATAATTATAAATAAAGCTTGCTTTAAAGAAATGTATAAAGTTATATGTAAAGCTAAATGTAACATCTTTAAAAGGCAAAGATTTCTGCCATCAGATTTTTGAAACCATTAGTAATATTTAAGGATTGCATTGTGACACTTTTTACAAATAAAGAGAAAATGTAAAATTCATATTTATTTTGAAAGAGCTTCCTCTTACAGGTGGGCCAGTGGCAGAGACCACCCACCACACTGCAGTAGTGCTATAAAAAGTATTAGGTTCAGTTTGACATTATACATTGGGTCAAAAAAAGTTTGAAACTCTGTGCTCTCAGCAATAAGGATGAATCTCATTCATTTAGTTTCCCTGTCTGGGTCCCATCACCTGTATACCAGGCTTAGCTCCCTTTCTCTGCACATTGGGACCACCTCACTAAATAAATATAATTAAACTAATGCCAGTTGCCAAAACCAATTTACAAAACACACTTAATAAACACATCTTGAATGTATCTGCAGCTCTAATGAAAAATAAGCACTGAATCAGAATGTGCAAAGTCATATTATTAGAGGATTGTGGTGAAACTGGACAAAGCTGAATGTCACTGGACACATTCCTCTCAAAACAGAATGAAACTGGTCCTAAACCGTTGAAATAGCCCCCTCCACGAGTTGCATTGCCCATAGTCAGGCTACTACAGTTGTAAAGCAATTGTATTGGGTGTATGGTGGGAACTGTAATGGGTTGTTGTGGGACAGCACTGATCCCTTTGTGTTGTGTACATTTTTTACTAGACTCAAACAGTTAATGCTCATATGGAAGGAAGCCGACAGCTGTTAATTCTGCTTAAGATGGAGAATGTGTCAATGTGTTAAGAAAGACTATGGGAAAGACTGATATTTGGGAACCAGAGAGTGTAGGCGTTTAAGACAAGAATGCTTTTGGGCTGGCACTACTCATGGCTATACTTGGCATTGACAGCTGAAGCACAACGGAATAAAGAATATTTTCAATCCTGGAACAAATCCTGTACAAATAAATGTATGGATCATGAAGAAACATAAAATAGTGGTTCAAATACAGCATCTAACATTTCACACATATCTGTGTCTTTTGATGCTTTTGAATGATTTCAATTTCCCTTAATTGTAAGGAGTAATAAAAAGAAGAGTTTTAAAAAGCTGACAAATGTGGTATCACTCTTTCAGATAGTGGCTGACAGAAGAGGAGCTGAATTTGCAAAATGTCTTCCTCCAGTTCACAGATAACAAGGAAAGTGTGCAGCAAACAGGATGTCAGGGCTTCACACAGCAGCAGGCCAGTCTGACACAAAGCAGTTTCTCACTTTATTTTTTTATTTTCCCCTCATCACATGATTCTGCACAAAAATTATATTCATGGGGATCAAGGGAGGCTTTCTGCCACAGGGTAGAGTAACATATTATTCACATTGACCGAGTTGAAATATATGGAAATATTTGTGCTTTTTTTCCCCCCAGCATGCTGCAAGGCAAAGCAACCAGAGGCCATGGGGACACTGGGGATAATGTATATAGTCTGCCTATCAGTCTGTCTTTACTAAAGTAAAAACTGCTGAAGCCAGCCCCCAGGTCTAGAAACAGGCTATAGGTTACAGTGAGTGGGATATTTTTGCTCTGCTGATTGGCAAAATCTCTCATGGTGTTACAGATCACACCACTAAGGTAGAACCATTTATATTCAATATCAATCAAGGAGCACTGCTGACAAAACAAAAAAAAAACTAACACACCTCAGCCACACAAGTGGAGACACAAGGACTTCTCCAGCTTGGCTGAATTGTATTGCTTTAGCTGAACATTTCTCATTATTTTCTTACAATGAAGATCCTCACTTATATATCAGTTGCTTTTAATATATTGGTCAACTTTGAGATATTTGTGGGACAGACATGGTTAGTTAAAGGACTACACCTTTAAAGGACTCTCAAAAAAACAATCAAGGAAAGACAGACTGTACATTGTAGTCATAGAAGTATAACTAAAATTATTATAATTAACATCACACTTTCTGAGCCTACTTTTACAAGATAAAGTTGAAAGCTGCAAGAGCTCTGGATGTGGTGTCAGACCATTGCAGTTCAAAAACACACTCACACCCTAATTCAATCAAGTGTGTTTAGTATGAGCAATTGCATGAATACCTCTCTTTTTGGGATTTGGAGGCAATCCATCTAAACAAAGGAGGAACATGCAGACTCCACATAGACAATGACTGATTATTAGAGCATTGAGACTGCCAGACACACTACTGTGACACCATGCCAAACATTATTACTATTATTATTATTAGTAGTAGTAGTAGTAATAGTAATAGCAGTCATAGTTGTAAACATGAGTGCAGCATTTACCACCATAGACCACAGTATCCTTATAAATTGCCTTAGACAATGAGTGGGCCTCTCTAGCAGCGTCTTATATTGCTTTCAGTCTTAACAGGTAGAAAATTTTGTGTTAGTTGCAGTGATTTTACTTTGGAGATAAATGATATTGTATATGGTGTACCACAAGAATCTCTCCTGGGTCCACTGTTCTTTTCAATCTACATGCTTCCAGTAGGTCAGATTATCTCAAGGCATAACGTAAGCTACCATAGCTATGCTGATGACACACAACTGTATTTATTTATGATGACCCCGACTCTCTTGTTTCACTAACCCAATGTCTTAGCAGTATTTCCGATTGGATGAACAGTAACTTTCTCAAACTAAATAAGGGAAAAAAACATAAGTCTTAGTGACTAGCAAATATTGAAATAGGAAGGGTATTAGAAATAAACTTGATCACTTGTGTTTAAAAATCAATGCAGAGGTAAAGAATTTAGGTATAATCATTAACTCTGACCTTAACTTTAAATCACATATTAGCCAGATTATTAGGACTGCATTTTTTCACTTAAGGAATACATTAAAGGTTAGACCTCTTATAACTTTACAAGATGCTGAAAAATTAGATCATGCTTTTGTTTTAAGTCAAGTAGATTACTGTAATGCACTCCTAATAGCAGTACCTAAGAAAGACATCATTTGGTTACAATTAGTGCAGAATGTAGCAGCGAGAATCTTAACTAGAAAAAGAAAAATCTGAGCACATTTCATCAGTTTTAGCATTGTAACATTGGTTACCCATGTCATTCAGAATTGACTTGAAAATACTACTAATGGTTTATAAAGTCTTAAATAATTTTGATCCATTCTATATTTTGTTTTGCCTGTCTCCCTACACTCATAACCTTGGAACTTTGAATGGTGATCTGCTTACAATTCCAAGAGCCAAGCTTAAAACAAGTGATGAGGCAGCTTTTAGCTGTCATACACCTAAAATCTAGATATAGATTTTTCTATACCAATAGAAATTTGCCAGGCTAATACTGTGGAATATTTAAAAAAAATTGCTAAAGACCCATTATTTTAATTTGGCTTTTTTGTAGCTACATTTTAGATGCCCTCCTTATTGACTACTTGGGTACAGAATTACCATATACTTTGGAGATCTGCAATCTTTACTAATCTCAACTATTCTCTGCTGTCTCTTCTGTGGTGATGAACTGTGTGACCACCACACGATCAAGGCACCATGCAGCCTCTTGTGATGATGGAATGACGGCAGGTGCCCCAGCTGTCCACAAGACCCACTTTATCGACTCCTCTCATATGAAGCCTGTAAACATAGAGGATTGATTTAAGAACATTTATGTTAGGTAGAATGTCCAATGGGGGCTGGGTGGTCCTTTGAGCTTGGAACCCCTGCAGATTTAGTTTTTTCCTCCAGCCTAACTGGAGTTGTTTTTTTTTGTTTTTGTTTGTTTGTTTGTTTTTTCGATCCTCCCAGCCTCAGCCATCTCACCTTACCTTTTTTTGTTACATATTCTTTAATATATTGTCCAATCTTAATTGTTTTTCTTTTCTTGTAACTTTCTCTTTGATGTCTTGTGAAGCACCTTGAGCTACACTGTTTGTATGGTGTGTGTGTGTGTGTCCTGTGGTGGGGTGGCGCCCTGCCTGGGATTTGTTCATGCCTTGCACCCTGTGTTGGCTGGGATTGGATCCAGCAGACCCCCGTGACCCTGTAGTTAGGATATAGCAGGTTGGATAATGGATGGATGTTTGTATGAAAATGTGTAATATAAATAAATGTTGTTGTTGTAGTATATTATCCTAATAAGACTATAATTGCACTAAACAAGTTATGTAAAAAAATGAATGTGTGGATTATTATAGTTTTGCATAATAATTAATGCAATAATTTTTTTTTTCAATGAAACCACATAGTTTCTATTTACTTGTGTATTACAGGTAAAACAAATGTGCAGATATTCACACACTGAATGCTAAAACTAGAATTTAAAAATTTGTTGAAGGACTATCACATCATCTCCCTGAATATGCATGCCCTATAAAGCAGAATACCTTATAAATATTGTAATCAATTGTGGCTAGCATATGGTTGTGAACAAGAAAAGCTACGATCAAAAGAGCATGAAAGGCTCATAACATGCCTTACCTAAAAAGTCTCATCATTACTCACAATCTACCTTAAAAATTGGTGTAAGTAACAAGGGGCCACCAGGGGCAATAGACTGAGCTCAGAGAATTATATAACATAACATTCTTTCAACAACTTAGTTTAAGTTGGGGTCATGGGAGGCCAGTGCCTATCTTGGACATTCATTTTTCCAGTATAACACAGAGCCAACCAGTCATAGACCCACACTCAAACAAACAGCTAGTCTGGAATCACCAACCTGTTATGATTTGGTTTTCATTTATAATTGGCTTTCTTTTAGTACTTGGTGGATCTTTACAAATTTATTTTAGGTCTTGGAACATGTAGATTCCAGTTGTGTTACAGGTTTCTCTAACTATAATTTATTTTGATCTTTCTAAATATTTTTTGCATCTTTTTCAATGTTATTTATTTTTTGCAGTTATTTGTGCTGCCATTTTGTGGGGGTAACTTATACCCTGTTGCTAGTTAAAAGATATAGAAATGAGTGGTTGTGACATTATGGGATCAGGTGTATAAACATCACTAAGAGACTGGTGTGTTGTACATTTAATCATGTTCATGGTTAATGAATCCTTTCAAACAAAATATTGACTGTGATTTAAAATTTTGATTGTCAGTTTGAACACTGTGTTTCTGACTTCCTGATTATGAATCTTTACCTGTTTATTTGTCCATGCTTTATGTTCTGGTTACATTATAAAATATTTTCTGTCTTGCACTTTTTGGCAGAACAAAATCAACTTAACCAGCATGAATTTTTGGATACGGAAGAAAAACCCATGTAGACAAGTTGAAAAGGTGCAAACTTGACACAGACGATGATCTGCCACAGGATTCAAAAATTGTGGATGCCATACAGATGAAATACTTTATCAAAAATTGTCTAATGTTTCAAATATATTAATGGAAGCCATATACCAATGAACTGCCTAATGGAACAGTGTTCTTCTCACAACAAGGCTTCCTGAAAAATTCCTGATTGCAAGGATTTACTCCCACACTGAAATTAGCCCCAGGGTGACGTGAATACATCAGCCCCATGCTGGATTCTAGATTTGACAGGTGAGATTGGGCAAAATCGCACCAAAATGGAGAAACGTACCGTAGAACGAGGGAGATTTCTGCAGATGCTCTAATGTGGAAGGAGTTAGCAAGCTATCCTTCATCTACAGTCTGGGCTAGACTTTTGGTAGGCCCAATAGAACAACTGTGGTTCGTTTGAATATTTAACTTCCTGTTTTTTTTAATCTCTCTCTCATGTTTTGAATCAAAATGCATTTTGTACATTTTGAGCTATTTTGACCATTTTACTCTACATTGGGATGGGAGATCAATGTGATTACAAAATATACAGAACTATTTATACTCTTGATACAGATGAACAAAAAAGACAAATTGAATAAATGGCACAGAAAATTAGTTATATATTATGTCAAAAAACATGAAAACCTCAGATACATTGCATGTCAGATGTATTGGATCTCCTACATCTAGTGCTTGGTGTAACCTTCTCTGGCATAGCCCCTAGAATAAAGCCTTTTTCTTTCATGTACAGTTACAGGAATCATTGAGAGGGACCTTGGATGGTGGCTGTGCCATTAGATTTTTCAGATCACTGAGGCCCTGCTTACCCAATGTACTTGCTCCCCAAGACCATGATTGGATCAGTGACTTAGAAGTTGGATTGAAGGACTACTTATAACATAAGGGGAAGACCTGTGCCCAGCTTTCCTGCCACAGTATGATAGACATTACTTTTTCCTCATTGTTAACACTAAAGGTTATTAATCATTAGACTGTTAGCTCAACTCAAGTTTAACATTATTAGACTGTTAGATTGCCCCATAAAGTTCTAGGATGAAAGGCACTACACAAACAGAGAAACTGATTATATAACTTCTTGTCATACTAATGGAAGGAGTGGACCTTAGCAAACATATCACTCTCTTATTTATTATATTCATTCAGTAACCAATGATGGTTTTGTTCTTCTCTTCCCCATAGGTTGCTGAAGAGAAGTCCAAGCAGGAATTGTAATCTTTTGGACACTATTTGGTACCAGTAATTCATTGGATTTTTACCAAAGGTAACCAAAGTCTAAGATATTCTTTAAACCAACGGGGGAGTTTCTGGAGGTGACCTAAATAACATAAACCTTGCCAGGCTTAGATAGAAAGCCTGAAGGAATGTACTCTTAAAACATATACCTTCTGCAGCATCTCATTCCCATGGTTACCATGGATGTTGTGCCGGCTGATTTCTCTTGTGTACTGGTATTGATAGACTTGACCTGAGACGTTAACCATCAAGGAGTTTAGGCTGCTGTTCAGATTCAAACACCTGTACACAGTTCTGCTCTCAGTGTCCGGTTGGAATGTTGAATAGCGAAGAATTAGTCCCATCAGTAGACCTACAAAAGTAAAACAGAAGAAGCAATTGAAAGTAACATCAAAATAGTACAGTATATCAAGTCCAGTAGCAAGACACTCAATAATTGACAACAGTGACAGCCTCACACACTGTTGAGCCTGTCAAACAGACACTACACACTGAACTGAGCAAACCTCAGATTTACTTCCAACTGCAAACAACACAGTAACCAATGCCAATCAGACGGTAACCCAGTAACCACTGGGTAAAAATTATATAATGAAAACTTTTAGGGAGTGGGCCGGAAATTCAGTAAACTGTACTGGAGAGTAGTTCTCAAAGCACAATCAGAAACCTTGTAATTCCAAGTGGTTAGCCTTCCTCAAATTTGCCCACATGAATGCTACACATTTATGCACATACTCACACATACAGGGCCATTTATAGTCACCAGTTAACATAATTTGCACATCTATAGGATTTAAGAGGAAAAACAGAGCATTAGGAGAAAAACCCTAACGGAAACAGCAAGAGCATGCAAATTCTACACACACAGCAGCAGATGATTCAAATTTAGTACTCTAGAGTTGTGAGACAGCAGACCTAATCATTGTGCCACCATTTATTACTGATGAGGAACAACTCAGAAAATTTGCAGCATATGCTGGCTCTTCTTAAAGCAATCATAGACATTTTCAAAATTCTACTCATTTCCACATCCTACTTTGTGCATATTTTTCCTCTATTTATTTGGCTTAGAAAAGGCTTTGAATATTATTATTATATTTAATAAACAATTGTAACTAATTTATTACCATACAAGGGGGCTCCGCCCCCTGCTCGCTTCGCTCGCCTACTCCCGGTGTTTTGAACCCGTGCCCGCTGGGCAGCCACGTGTGAGGATGACACACGTTTAATACGGAGCGTTCGCCCGTGTCACTCTGGGGCCCCCCACGGAGCTCCGTCCATACTATTATGCAGTGCATTGTGGACTACTGCGGACCCCGTAGTGTTTCCCGTTTCAGTTTGTATCTCGGTCAGTCGAGCTTTTGTTTTTGAATTCCGGTCTTCATTATCTGTAACCTGCTGTCCATGTGTTTGGCCCCCTCGTTTAACCTGTTTATGACGTTTTACTTTGCTTTCTACTCTGTCTTTCATTTCTGATCTCGCTTTATTCTGCTTCTGTTTCAATGACACCTGGTCCGTGGTGAATATATTTTCCCTTTTTCGAGTAATAATTTTAATTTGTTTGCGATATTGTGATGTTTATCGTACTGTTAATAATGCATCACTGTAATGTGATTTAGCTACGCTGTATAGTTTGGACGTGTGAGGATGACGTATGTTTAATACGGAGCGTTCGCCCGTGTCACTCTGGGTCTCCCCACTGTTACTACGAAGCTCTTTCCGAACTATTATGCAGTGCATTGTGGAGCACTGCGGACTCTGTAGTGTTTCCCGTTTCACTTCATATCTCGTTTAGTCGAGCTCTTTTTTTTTGGAGCAGTGCCTGCCTGGTCTGCGGCATTTCAGATGCACATTGTAGGTGCCTGCGTTCATTAATTATATCCAGGCAGGCGCGTGTTTGTATCTCGGTCAATTGAGTTGTGTCGTGTTGAATCCGTGCCTGCTTTGCCTACGCAGTTTGAGACGCGCGTTGTAGGCGTCCACGTTCATTAGATCTGTCCACGCGGGCTCGGTGTCGAAGCTGTGTTAGTTATATTCTGTATCTCGGTGTGCATGTGTTTTGTGCCTAGGTTTTTTTTGAAGCTGTTGCATTCCAGTTTTCATCATCTGTAACCCGCTCTCCATGTGTTCGTCCCCGTTCTTTAATCCCTTTATAAAGTTTTACTTTGTTTCCTACTCTGTGTTTTATTTCTGACTTCGCTTTATCCTGCTTGCGGCATGTCAGACGGTTCGTAGTCTCTCTCGTTTTACTCTGGGAAGGGGGGCTTTGTTCTGTAACCTGCTCTCCATGTGTGTGTCCCTGTTCTTTAACCTCTTTATGACGTTTTACTTTGTTTCCTACTCTGACGGTTCGTAGTCTCTCCCGTTTTGCTCTGGTGCGGGGGGGCTTTGTGTGGCGCCTGCGCACGTGCGTAGTCTCTCCAGTTTCACTCTGGGGGGGGCTTTGTGTGGCACTTGCGCAGTATGTCTTTTGCGTCCACGGGCAGGGCCCTGCGTCCATATTAGTAATATGGATGTGTATTTAAGAATTCTGGTTCAAAACTGACCACCAAACTACCTGACGTGGAATTTTGTGCTATCTTCTACAACTAGATTTAGGATTTCTTAACTGGAAGATTTCCTCATGCATAGATTGACAGCATCACTTCCTCTGCACTAATCCTCAACACAGGCACTACACAGGGTACTATGCTAAGCCCCCTGCTGTACTCCTTGTTCACCTATGGTTGTGTGGCTAAACACAGCTTCAAAGGCATCTTTAAATGTGCTGATGATACTATCATCTTTGATCTGATCACCAACAATGATAAGACAGCTTACAGAGAAAAGATCCATCTACCAACTCAGAGATGACAGGAAAACAGTCACTTAATGTTGACAAAACCAAGGATTTGGCAACAGACTTAAGAAAACAGAAGGCACACTACACTGCCATTTACTTTAGAGGGGATGTAATGAAGAGGATCAATGGTTTTAAATTTGTTGAAATCACCATCACTAATGGTGGATGCAACACATTTTGGTTTTTATGATAAAGACTGACCATCAACCTTTACTTTCTCATATCTCTGAGATAAGCCTGAATGTTTCCATAACATCCTGTAATACAGAGACTGAAGTTCCCTATGTTTATATACACACTCTAGGACAAGAATCAACATTGGTAAATATTTAAATGAGAAATTTTAAATGTAAAAAATTAATAGATTCATTCAGGCTAGGGTTTATTTAACAAGAGAGAAAAGAACAATGTATTGTCAAGATCTCTGGATAAGATAACTGTCCAACAAAGTCTTTTGAAGTCTGTAATGAGTTTTTTCAAAACAATGTGGATCTGTAGACAGGTTGTCTGTCATTCTGAGAGATGTAAACAATCCTCATATCTGGCCATAAAACTCTTGTCTCTATTCAATCCATGTTGTAATGTATTAAATTTTAGCATGAGTTTAACTTCCCATTCTTTTCTCTCTTGCTGTGTTTTGAAGTTTCCCATAAGCACTGTGACTTTAAAGTCCCTCTCACAGTGTCCACGGCTATCTTATGGTTATCTTATCCAGAGATCTTGACAATACATTTTTTCTTTTCTCTCTTGTTAAATTAACCCTAGCCTGAATGAATCTATTAATTTTTTACATTTAAAATTTCTCATTTAAAGATTTACCAATGTTGATTCTTGTCCTAGAGTGTGTATATAAACATAAGGAACTTCAGTCTCTGTATTACATCTTGCCTGAAGAAGGGGCCTGAGTTGCCTCGAAAGCTTGCATATTGTAATCTTTTTAGTTAGCCAATAAAAGGTGTCACTTTGCTTGGCTTTTCTCTACATTCATAATGGCTAACACGGTACAACACCCTAGTACTACATAACATCCTGGTAAGTCATCTACTCATCTCAGAACAACAAAGCACCACAAAGAATTGTAAATCCATTACAAAATATTTTTGACATATACCTCCTTCTGTACAGAACATATACAGCAGAAACAGCATACAAAAGGCAAACAATATTTCCTAAAGATCTAAGGCATAATTTCCACCCTTTTCTGGCAACTATTACAGGACCATTAGCACTCACACTGCTATATTCAAGAACAGCTTTCATAATAAGATGACTCAAGAGGTGCTGACATAATCCTGGATATTTTTTGAATATATTGCTTGATGTTATCTTGAATGTATGTAGTTTTATGTATGGTGTTCTGTGTTTGTATTATATTACTATCCTGTAAAAGAAATGCAAGTAAGAATTCCATTGTACTGTGTCTCCAATACAATATACATGAACCTGAGTATATGGTACTGATGTTCTGAAATCAATAAAAACAATTCAATACAACTGTCACACATTTATCATATGCTATCAGTTTCATGTACAGATATATGAAAACTTGGACATTCCTAAAGTAATAAAACTGTCATTGACTTCAAATAAAAAAAAACATTTACTGTATTGATATATACTTCATACACTGCAAATCTAACAGCCGAACAAAATGCATTACGAAAGGGAGGGCTGCTCACCACAGATGGTGGTCTAAACAAAAGGTTTAAATGTACTTGGTGTAAAAGTGAGCTTTCAAAAAAGTTAACTGCAACACCTGGATCAGAAAAAAGGAGAAGAATGGCAAGTCAGCTCCATAACTGTCACCAAGTATACTGTAATCTGAACTGCCAGTTAAACTCAACACAAGTAGGTCACACTGTATGGACTGCAATCATAGCCACCCTGGTCTTATTAGCAGCAACTGACCTCTTGCCAGTCAGAAAATAAAAAAAAAAGGTGGTGTACCAATTTAACCCCATTAGCTCCTTCCAAACATGCCTAAATAGTTACAGTGCCCCATCTAGAATCTGCATTCAATAACACGAATAAGCCGAGCATCCCTCAGCACGAGGATGGAGGACCTGCAGAATTCCGGATGCAAGTACCAGATGTCTTCTGTATGTGTCAACAAACAGATTGAGTTAATTTGCACAACTGCACCATATCACAATCCTGACATTAGAACTGAAGATATGCTGTAGTGTGTTAGCACTTAATTAGAAGCATGCATTACAATGATCTGCAATTCCACGTCTCCTAAGTACTAGGGTGTTGTACCGTGTTAGCCATTATGAATGTAGAGAAAAGCCAAGCAAAATGACACCTTTTATTGGCTAATAAAAAAAATTACAATATGCAAGCTTTCGAGGCAACTTGCCTGAAGAAGGGGCCTGAGTTGCCTCGAAAGCTTGCATATTGTAATCTTTTTAGTTAGCCAATAAAAGGTGTCATTTTGCTTGGCTTTTCTCTACACGTCTCCTAAGAAAATGAGGCCTTAAGTGAAATGGGTGACTGTTCATTGCAAAGAAACAATTCAAATTTTTTGCTCAGGCTTATAGTAACTTGTAAATTTTACATCAAAACATAACACAACAGTTAAATGTACAATGTGCAGTTGGGTAGTGTTAACGTAATCCTCAATTCCAAGCAGACCTCTAAGAAGTTTTGGAAATCATCAGTTCCTTATGTAGAAAAGAAAAGAGTTGTTAACCAGTCAGTCAGTCAGTCATTCTCCAACCCACTATATCCTAACACAGGGTCACGGGGGTCTGCTGGAGCCAATCGAAGCCAACACAGGGCGCAAGGCAAGAACAAATCCCTGGGCAGGCTGCCACCCACCACAGGACACACACACACTAGGGACAATTTAGGATCACCAATGCACCTAACCTGCAACCATCTGCTTGAAATCTGCCCTCAAACACTGAGCTGTACTGTACTGTACTGGATTCCTGTTTCTACTTAAACATCTTGCTTCTGTTATGATTTGAGTTTTTGCCATTTTTTGCATATTTGTTTTGAGTTCCGTTTTAAAGTGTTGTTGGAAGTGTTGAATTAGATTTTTCCATTTATTTTCCACTTGGTGTTTTAAGTCAGTGGGAAATTATTTTGTGTTATTTCTATCACCATTTTGGTTTTTCCCCTGGCAAAAAATCTGAGTCACCATTGTCATGACCCAACTTTGGCTGCTCTGGAGCATAATCCTGCAAGTCACACATTTGACATCACAAGTGCAACGCTATTAAAACCAGTACTTAGGATTCGTCATTATTTGAGTTGATGGATATACAAATTAGAACATTTTTCCATGTACTATTTAGTGCTCTTTAAATATTCTGGCTTTGTGACTCTTGTTTCTGAATTTAAGACTATGATGTCTGAGTTGCAGTTATGTTTTGACAATTAATAGGATTGACATTTGGTTACAAATTTCCTGCTTATTCTAATATTTCCTGCAATGGTCACCTCCATTATTCCCTTTTGACCTTCCCCATGCAAGGAATAAAAGCTTCCCAGTATATGTATATGTGTGTGTGTGAGACTTGAAACGTTAGTAAACTGTGTGGATGCTCACACCAGAGCTATGAGTGGAACTGTTCCAATCCATCCATATATTCTAAAGAACAACCACTTGTACATTGGTTTCAAAATAAAGAATCATCTAAGCATCCTTACTGCAGGGTCACAAGCAGTTTGAGCCAATCGTAGGGCAGGAACCAACTCTGGATGTCTATCAAAGGGTAAAGCCACATTCAGTCATATGATGTTAATATAGAGTTAGAGCAATTAACGTAACATGCCACTCTGATCATGTGAAGTCTCGTCACTGCGGATGTTATTCTTGCTTGAACACAGCCCACTCACTGCACTGCATTGTTGTATTAACTTTTCTCGAACTTTTGTGTTATTGCGCTCCATAATCTTTGATAATGTTTAAACTCTACCACTGATGGATTAGTATAGTAGTTAAGACTTATTTAAAATTAGAAAAGATTATCCAAGGTGTTTCCAAATGCCAGCTATACTGAAAACACTTAAACACAGAGCACTCATCATTTTTGCATAAGAAAAGGTTAACACGGCAGTTGCTAGTGAGAATTAATTAAAAAGAACACAACTTCATTGATATTTGAGATTTGCAAGATTGAAATCCAGACGCTAAAAGGGGTTTAGTTTTGAAAAGGTTGAGAGCTGTTTCAGTAACTAACTGCAGGATAAGAAAATACAAGGCAAGGCTAATTACCATGACATTTTAAACAGAGATTTGCAACTAAAAGATTATAATATTACAAATTAACTTCTGCATGTGTACTAATTGGATAGAAAGGGCAACTCCATGCTAAATGTGTAATCTATTTGAAGAATAATTAATAAAAGTTTAGAAACTGACCTTAGCTCAGACTAAGTCACTTCCCCACCTTACTATAAAAAAATTCAGAACTTATGTTAAAAACTATAAATGAATAAAGTTAAATCTGTTGAACTAGCTTGTATATTTGAAATGTATGATTATGTGAAACATGGAATATAGATCACTTGCTCTCAACCACATAGGTGGTTAAAAAAGAAACATTTAAAAATATTTTGACAGCTAAAAAAGAAAAGTGCTATTGCTCTTAAGCTGTACAGCAACTTTATTTACTTGAATAAGCATCTGGGGCCACAGGATACCTGTGAATGTGTATTTCATTTGCACAGATAATAGATATTCCAATATTGTGTGCTGTAGTACCAACTTTGTGCATCAAGATAAGGGTTCAAAGGGCAGTAAATACTGGAATCAGCCTTTCTACTTATAACTTACTATGTAACAAACTTGACATTATATATTGCTTTGCATGGCAAGCACCTTAGCAAAGTACTATACAGGCACAGTATGCCACATTTTTCTTCTTCTTCTTCTTAAAGATGTATATCTTTAGTGCAGGGAGTGGTAGTGGTAATAATTTAATAAGTCAGTGGCACTGGAAAAACCTGTAAAATTGTGATTGACTATAGTACAGTAAAGATGTGAATTGAACAGTACAGGGGCACAGTGGTTAGTGCAGTGGTCACACACCTCCTGGGTTCAAATAGAAATTTCCTCCCAATACAATATTTCCTTTTTCTAGTTTTTGATAGGATTGTCTGCACATTTCACTATATGCTGTACTTGCATAACTGTGTATGTGACAAATAAATAATCTTGATCTTGAGTGTGTCAGTAAGGGCTGGTTCCCATCTTATGTCTAATGATGCCATAAAAGGCTCTGGCCCACAGCAACCTTGAACTAAATTACTAATGAATGAATGGGACTGGATGGAGTATAGAGGTCAAGATATCAATCCAATTCAGGGTGCAGGGTACCAGAGTGGATATTCATTTTCATTCAAATATATTTTTATAGAACACTGAAGTAAAGCTTGGACTGTCAAACCCAAAGCATCAGACACAGATTATCAACAAAAAATTTATAATATAAAAGACTAATGTAACTAATATATAAAATTAATATATAAAGCCTCATGTGGAAACAGCAGGGAGTGTAGTGTACAATGCCCACTAGGTAATGTACTGGGTAAACAATAGGCTTCGATGTGAAGGGTTATTATTCTGTAGAAATGAGACAATTGGTAACTTATCACTTATTACTGGTATTTTACTCTCCAACCTTGAGAATAGTGTTAAACTGCAATCAAGCACAAGAAAACAAGGAGGAATTACAAATGTTTAAATTTCAACATTTCTGTCCATTTTCTGACTTGCTTTACCCAGCAATGGGTAAAAAAGAGTTGGCGCCGATCTTGGCAGAAACATATCACATGCAATGAGGGAATAAGCTCTAGACAGGTTGCTAGTCCATCACAGTCAATTTTAAACTTCACATAGTCAATTTAGTATCTCTAATAAACACAATTTGTCTCTTCTTGGAATGTGTAATCAAAACTCAAGCATCTGGAGAAAAAAAATCTTTCAGATACAATGAGAACATGCAAACTCCACACAGAAAATGACCATGGTGTGAGCCAAACCCAGCCTCCCAGAGCTATACGAAGGCACCAACAGCCACTGTACCACCAACCACTGAACAGCCATGTCTCCAAACTGGAAAATTTGAATTAGCTAAATTATCCTTTTAATAAAACCCAGAAATGCAAAAAGTACATTTCTAGCCTTACTGCTAATATGTTACAGTATGATGTGAAACCTGGCATACTCAAATCTTATTAAAGCCTAGCAGGGTGTCTTGAAATTCATTCTACCACAAAATTTGTCTCTGTGATTTTTCATGTTGAGGAACTAAGCATTGTGCAAGTTGTCCAACTCTATGAAGTAAAAGAACTGAAATCAGCCACCAGATCTAATCTAATGCTTTTCCTATCACACTTGGCTACACAGAGCTATGAATCATTTTGTTATCAAAAAATGTATTGCATACTAAATAAAGGTGTCACCATCTATGTAGTGTTGCCTTTTACCTAAGGATACCGAACACAAAAGAAAATAAGTGCAGAGATTTTGCTCAGTAGAACAGAAGGATATTACAGTATTCTAACATCAAAGTTTATGCACCATGTAAGTGTTGGTAAGTTTGCATTGACATCCCATCTGGGGTTGGCACCTGCCTTGCATCTCATGCTGATCAAATGGAAAAATATGTGCTAAAAAGTAGATGCAGTAAGCATTAATTCCTGCCAGGATGGATCCCAGCTCCATACAAAAACATAATGAAAAGAAACCATGATATACTTAATAACAGCTGGAAGTGGTAATCATATAACAGTGAATAAAGTGCCTGCTGTCAGACATTATCTGCCTATTTGTTTCTATAAACAAAAGACCAATAACATGACGGTGGTGATTTAAATATGCCAGTGAAGCTGCAGCCTCTTGGAGAATACTTTACAAAGCCCATTAGGATTTATATCATTATCTTCTTCCACAAACCGAGGACCAACCAAAACGTACCACTGAGAAATATAACTCAAGGGACCTCTACCAAACTGACAACCATTTAAAACATGCACAGGAAGACATGTGGAAGGACTCCTTTCACTAGCTGGGAACTTCTAAAGGTAATCACATATAGAGACTTTTTGAACTAGTACTTATCCTTTTGTTAATTATAAAAAAAGCAAATGCTACACTGCAAATTGCATTCAGACAGCTCACAGTGATACCCAGAATGGCAAGCTTTCCAAGTCATTATTTTTCACTGCTTTGTCCTGATAAATGGCTTTCAAATTTGAAGCTGCACATACAGTAGTTTTGACATTGCATGTTGTTGTCCTGTAACAAAAGGTGCTATAACATCTAAAGGAGAGTTGCAAAGGATATGGTTACAGGATAGTTTGACATTTCTTCTTCATTCTCTCTTGTTCCAGTGGGCATCTCAGACAAAGGTGGGTGGGGGGCATAAAGGAATGTCTAGTCTTCTACGATATCGCTGCCATATTAAATCTGGTGTTTTATTTTCATTGAAGAAAACAATGGATCGTTTTTACTGTATGCCAAATGCTTGTAAATTTAAACTTTCTTTCTTGCGGAAATGCCTAGAAATAGAGCTGCTTCCTGTCTTCTTTCACGGGTACAGTCTGCATATCCATCGCTTATACGTCGTCTGCCGCTGAAGGTATAAAGACCGACAACCGTATATCACTGTATGGATAACTAAGTGCTAAACCCTGTGCCCCACCCCTGCTAAATCCAAATGCCCATATCCTGATCTGCAGAGATAACGAGCGAAGCACATCGCAGCGCACGTCGCTCTCTGACTGGCCTCTTTATATATCGCACACTTACCATAAAACATAGCGCCACCGGTTTCGTGCAAGAAACGGAATCGCCGGTGTTTGAACAACCACACCGTTAAAAAAGTTAAAATCAGCAAAAGGTTAAAAACGAGCAACTCCGCTGTCTCTCTCTGATGATGGTGCTCCGCTGCATTTGCCATCTTTTTTCTTCCATCAGCTTTCGAGGAAATAATTGTAAAGCAGTGCGTGAAATAAAAAGTGCTGACACTGCCAAATACAGTAGTATAAAGCTGCGTTACGAGTTGCAGCTCAGGTCAGTGGCACAAGCTTTCCATCATATGCGCTCATACACGCGCGCGCGCTCCAGTACATATGAACGCGGAGGCCGTTCACATACAGCGAAGCAGCAGCAAGGTGCTCTGGGAAATGTAGTGTAAAGATGCATGTTCGCTAGCTCAGTGTTTCCCAGTTTTTTGTTCTTATTTGCCCCTACGCAGTTTTAATCTCACTGAAGTACCCCCACCTTCACACCAAACTGATAATTCAAATATGTTCATTCAAACTAGCTATAATTAATATTATTCATTAATAAACCTGATATTACTACAAAAATTCAACCAAAATACATTTATTAACTGTGAGTGACCAGTCAGACTAAACAGATTAATCTCTTTTTATTTAGCTTGCTTGTTTATTTTTCACGAGTTTTAATAGTTCTCCACATTTAGCCCGTTGCTTTGTTTGATTTTGATTTGTGTAAAAACTGACAATGTCATTTCACCCAAGTAGGTAGATCCAAAATGTACAAGTTCTTCAAGTGAGAGTATTTCTTTTCCACACCACACCAGAACTGTAATGTGATTAACGTAATTCATTCTCAAATTTGAGCTCCTACTTCTTGCTGGGAGTAGGTGTAGGATGCTTTGTAACCTCTTCTCAAATTTTTGTCTAGTCAGACTTTTAGAGCAATTCTTAGAAGTGATTCAGAAATGCTTGATAAAAATGGGAACTGGTTTCAATATCACTGAAGTCACGGTTGAGCTTGAACACATGTGCTTGCATCCTTTTCTCTACTAAAATTCTGTTTCTGTCAGTAGTGGTAAGATGGACATCAAGCAGTGGGATGCAGCTCATACAGTATCTCCACCCTCACTCTTCCTCTGTCACAACTTAACATTTCTTATGAATCCACTCAGCCTGTTGTACATATTCAGGATGTTTGTGTTTTTACCTTGTTGTGATAAACTGAGTTCATATCAGCTTGGAAAACACATTAGCAAGATATGCTATCCACTCTGTTTCTTTAAACAGTGATGCAAGGGGATGCAGATGTTCCTTCAGGACAGCATATACATCTGTATGAAGTTCACACTATCTGACCAGTGTTTTGGCACAAGATAGCCATTGGACATCATAATGAAGCAGTAGTTGTTCGTGTATTGATATACCGTTGTGACAAAGACTTTTAAATAATTTGTGATTTACAAGATTTTAAAACTTTATCAGTTTAACTGTATCATTCAGAATAGAATTTAACTCAAGGCTCATTCTTCAATAGGCCAGGGCCTCATGGTGAATCCACTCTGCATTCAGGGATTCCTTCTTGACAGGCCCATGCAACTCATGCAACCTCCCCATCATCACTGCTGCCCCATCAGTATATATATGACTGAACATTTTCCAATTCAGATTGTATATCACGTTAAAAATGTTTTCACCAGAAGTCTAAACAAAATATGTTCTTTGATGTCAGACTGTTCTTTACAATGTACCAACACATTTCAGTTGGGCCTTGGCACTAATACAGCATCTGTTGATTCGTCTAACAATCAAGCTGACCAAAGCCAACAATATTAAAGACAATGTTATTGATTCAATGGCTGATAGTATTATTAGAGAGAGGAACCACTGTAAGTGTATTGACTACTTTTTATCAATCATCATCATCTCCACCAAAATTACAGCAGCAGGGATAAGTTAATTCCTCAGCTACACAATAAGACTTCTTTGATTTAAGAACAAGTACTGCATAAGTTGCTTAAGTCACTTTATCAGAGATGCTTGTGGCTTTCTTCAGTTCAATGATCCCCAAACTCGATCCAATTGACCCACTATGGCATCATGGTTTTGTTACAGCCAACTTCTGTTTTTAATTGGCCTAAATGAGTGAGCTGTTATTTTGTAGTGTCTCTGATTTGAGGTCAAAGTAGAAAACTAAACTAAATTTTGAATTTTATTAAAATGTACTAAGCAGTTATACTGTAATTGGATTATGTAGGTTTTTTTTTACTTTTAAAATTATTTTCATCCTGAATTTCAATCTTCTTTTATAGGTGTTCTAATTATTTAATCCATTATGTACGAATTAGTACTTGCATCCTTTCATCATTCAGTGTTGTTTATCCTGGTGTCTGTTCTGCTAGTTTTTAATTGTCATTATTAGGATACAATGAAGGGAACAAACTACTCACTAAAGGGGCAAAATAATAGGAAAGCAACAAAAGTTGTAGCAATAATATAAAATATAAATGTCACACAAATATAAAATTCACATTGCTGTGCTGTTCTGAATGCAAAATAGAGAGACAGAGAGAGAGAGAGAATTCTGAGAGCTTGTTGCCGCACCCACCAAATGACTAACCACCTGGATTGGGACCCAAATGCAGTAGGTGACACTTCAACACCACAATGGAACAGTGTGAGGTCTGTTACAGTGGCTGGAGTGCCAATCCTGCCACCAACCCCCGAGTATTCCCTGAAAATTGGAGATCTGTTTGCAGGGCTGGACACAGATTAACGTCATGCCCAGGATGAAGCAGTTGCAGGTTAAGGGCCTTGGACAATAAGAGAAGAGAAAAAAAGACCCATTAACTAAATGAGATCAGTTATTATCATTGCTTTTGAATTAGGTAGGAACAATAACATATAGCCAGAGTAGGTCCCCAGTGCCGAGTTTGAGAACCAGTGCTTCAGGTTATTTTAGCTGGAATTCGGACAACTTTCATTGGGAAAATATGTTTGTCCTACCAACGCAGGAGGGGTGATTGGTGCTCAGGTGCCCCTGCAGTTGGGTTGGCTTCATGGAGCTGTTTGCTAAGGCCAGGTTTATACTTCACACGATGCGACGCATGCTCCATCGGATGCTCCTGCTATGCAAGCGTTTTACTGTTTATACAGTACTAGCACGCATACTTTACGTAAATCTAGAAGAATCCACTAGGTGGCAGTGTGAGGTATTATCACGGTGATAACAGGTTCGGCTTCGCTGTGTTGTGAATTGCCTGGAACACCCATTAAATTCTGATGACACCTTACCGCAATATCTCTGAAAAGGGTATTAAATCCATCAATCCAAGGAAACAATCTCTAGACCGGGCATCAGCTCATCGCAAGGTGAATACAAGCACTCACATACACTAGCATCATTTTAGTATCACCAAATCTGCATATCTTTAGAAGGAAACCGGAGCACACTGTGGAAACCCAGCAGGTAAACATGTAAACTCGAGGCAGGGAATACCAGCGACGTGACTCCCTGCAATACAGCAGTGCTACTGCTCTGCCACCGTGTCATCCCCATGTGTGTAATTATTAACAGTTATTCATTATTTAAACAAAATTAATGATTTATCTGTAAAATGTAACATACATACTTTAATGCATTTCATCACAAAAGTGATATCAAGTATAAATCTAAGGATTCTAAATGTGCAGAAAGTTAGAATATCATACAATTAATGTGTTCTGTGTGATGATCTATTGCTGTTTGCCGCTGCTGTCAGATCAAGAGGAAGCCCCAGAAAAAAAGATGGCACAAAAGATGGTATGTGAGACATTTAAAATGTATCATGTCATTATGATCGGGGATATGTGACGCTTAAATATAAAAGCACCACGAATGCATCTATATGTTGGCATTTTGCTTCACCACATCGAACCATTCATCAAACATTGAAGCATGCACATCAATCCAATAGTATCCGCATAGAGGCTTTCTGTCACATATAGATAGTAAACAGAGACTCTCACGTCACATTCCAACTTTTATCACACTGTGCCCCCGACTTTTTGCTGGTATTGCAACTAGCGGACGCGTCGCGTTAATTTCTGAGGACCTGCTCAGAGGACGCGTCAAGTGATACGCCTGAACTCTCGTTGTAACTGCCATGTGGTGTAGCACCAGAAGGGCATTTCAACCATTTTATCAATTAGCTGTTGACTTTTTCTTGCCAATGCTGGCCTTTTTCTCAATCGTAACAGGCGGTATTACAATTGACTGAGCCAGAAGAAACCAAGTTAGGTACATTCTGTACAGTTCAACCTTGTTATACTCACCATGTTGAGCATGAATACAGACTGCAATACAAAGGAAAAGTGCTGTCAGTGATCAAAATGCATTTATATATGTGGTGGACAATCCAATTGGCGCATTGATATTCTGCTAGTCAGTAGGTGACTGTGTTTGGCCAATGTCACATACTTAACAATTTCACATCAGAGCAAGTGAGTCTCTGTTGAAGGGAGAAAGGTTTTGTCTGTTGTTACAGGCTTTAGGAGGAAAAAAGGAAATGCTGGCGTGTCAAGCCTTGTTTACACTTACCAAGCAGAGCTTGCACATGGACTGAAGCCCAAAACACAGGAATGGTCAGTGACCATTGTGGCAGCCCGTATGATCATTGTGTCGATATTCTCCAATTAGTAGGTGACAGCCATGGAAGTGAAACTCTGGTGAAAAAAGAAGAGTTCTGCCTGATATTACTGGCTTTAAGAGGAAGGAAAGCAAAAAGTGGAGTGCGGGATCCATTAATCAAAAGTGGAGAAGAGAGGGCAAATATAATCTCATGAGTGGCTGACTGTAAATGAAGATGGAAGACGACGAAAAAGGTTGGGGGGGGGGGGGGCACCCTGTATACTGTCAAAAAAAGGAGAAAAAAAGAAATGAGTTGCAGAAATTGGCAATTAAGAAAATACAGAGAGTAGTTCTCTCAAGACTGAGTCTAACAACGACTGATGAGACTTAAATGTATGGCATTTATATTATATTGGGTGGAAATTATGTCAGGCACAGCAGTTAATGAAAGGATCTTCGGGAGGATCCAGAAATTAGGTTGATGGTGGAACCGGAAATGAAGTGAAAGGAACCGGAAGTGATGTTTCAGGAAATTTTCTTTTCTGAGGGTCTGCAGATGAAGAAGAACAAGCATTTATTGCACTTTGCCAGCCCTTCTCTGGACACACCCCACCCCCTTGATCAGCTACACCCTTTGACTGCCACCCAAGTGCACATGTGTGACAGAGACCTACATAATGAACAAATGTACTTCAAATATTTTTGTATTTTTCCTTTGCACTTTGATGACCTGTTGTATCATATCTAGCTATTCATTCATCATTCTGGTATCCACTTAACCAACTTCTCCTTGAAATTCAACAATTAGGATAAATAGCGCTGTGTCCATATTGGCACGTAGTTAGAACAAATTCTGTGCATACACCACACAAGGAGGCATGTCTCTGTGTCTGACATCATTTGTCAGTCATATAATCTATGAGTGATTTTAGTTGTAACTGTAACTGATAAATTGAAATGTTTAATTACAGTAGAGGGTTTATTTTTTGTCTTATTTAACATTTAGAAAAATATAAACAGTACTGTGAGATAAATATAAATAATTTTGAATTATGTATATTTTTATTATAGTTTTAAATACATAACTAACTTTTGCTAGTGATTCGGTTTTTCTGCTGAGTTTGTTCCACTTAATTGTATTCTAACAATGAGAATTAAAGATGAGTGGAATAGACACCAGACTACTGCCAAGATAGAGAAGGTGGCAGAAAAAACACTAAATTATTCCTGTGTAATATGTTTGCTACATTCCAATCAAAAATTGAAATACCCAGTAATGTAATTTTTGGATTGATGCCAAAGATGGAAACTGGGAAATAACAGCTTGTTTAAATTTCCAATTAAAAGCAGAAGCTGGTTGGGTGAAAACCAGAACCCATAGTGGGCCTCCTGATTGAACTTGAGAACCACTGCTTTAGTTCAATTGGTTACCCATCATGCTAGCCATCTGCCTCAGACACTGCAGTCCTTGTTTGTATACTTGGCAGAAGACCTGGCATTTGATTTGGCAGTTGCTCTACATAAAGTATTTGTTTTAACATCAGCCATTCGTTTTCGGTACCCACATGCTAGCAATACAAAGTTGCAGAGCAATAACAAGAAAATAGCAGAAACTAGTCCTATTTGGGATAGGAGTCCAACGAAGAGCACATTGACCTACACTGGTCAAATGTGAATTGTGGGAACACATTGAAATACACGTTTAAGGTACATTGTACAAAATCAGACCCCTTCACCTTCTGCACAATGTAATGTGTTGTAGATTTAATTTGGAATGTATACTTTTGCCATTTTTCCTCATCAATCTAATACCCAAAATAATAAAGAAAGAACATGTTTTTAGAAATGATTGCAAATTTATTAAAAATCAAAGCTGGAAGTTGCTAATTTGCATATTTAAACCCTTCATTCATTACTTTGTAGAAGCCCCATTGAGAGCAGTTACAGCTTCTTACACCTTCAAGTCATTTTGGGTAAGCCTCTACAAGATGTGCATATCTGGATTTAGGACGTTTATCCCATTCTTCCTGGCAAATCCTCTCTAGCTCCATTATATTGGATGAGAAGCGTCTATAAACTGTCAGGTTCAGGTCTCTTCACAGATGTTCTAGTCTGGACTTTGGCCACTCAAGGACAGTCAGAGACTTGTCATAAAAGAATTCTGGCATTGTCTTGGTGATGTGCTTTTGGTCATTGTCTGGCTGAAAGGTGAACCATTGACTTAGCCTGAGGTCATATGCACTCTGGAGTAGATTTTTTCAAGAACTTCTCCATATTTGGTTCATTTATCCCTCCCTCAATTCTGACCAGTATCTCTGTCCCTACCACTGAGAAGCACCTCCATAGCATGATGCTGCCATCACTATGCTTTAGCATAGGGATGGTATCAAGTAAGTAATAAGTAGTCCCTGGTCTTCTTCAGACAGAGTATTTGGAGTCTTTTATGTCAGTTTTAATCACATCAGACCATAGAATCTTTTTCCTTATGCTCTCAGAGTCCTTTAAAGATGATTTCAGTGGGGTCATTGTTGCCATATCTGTAGATAGAAACCCGAGGACACAAAAGATGAGTCAAGACTGGTGGGAACAGGATGCAGAGCGGTTTAAGACAAAGTAGCAATTGGACTATTTCATATTGTGGAGCAAGACGTTTGACAATGGCAGCTTCTGACTGCAAGACTTGCTCCTAATAGCACATGCTAAATCTCTTTAATTTCACAGTTGATTTCAGATATATCAATCAAAAATGTAATCAGATACATTTTCTTCATTACTTGGTGTATATTAGCACAAGGGAGAGTGGGATTAATCAAATCTATTTTATGTTAAAACTAGGGGGCTCCGCCCCCTGCTCACTTTGCTCGCCTACCCCAGGGTTTGGTAACCAGTTATACAATTTAAAGAGATTGTTATTTTCATGGGAATTGTTACATATGCATTATTTTCACTTTTACTTTGTTTGTCAATGCTCTTTCTTCTTCGCTTAGTCATTGATGTGTCATCTAGAACATATAAAATTATTGTCCTGATAAAATTTATGCTCTGAGAGCACAGGAAGTGTGTCTGCCAAAAGCATTCACACGACTAAGAGCTGAGAGCACAGGAACTGTGTCTGACAAAAGCATTCACACGACTGAGGTTAGATGACTGTGGTCTTGTTTGAATATAGTTGTAAGTATGGTGTGATTTGAAAGAATCTCATGTTAAAAGTCTCCATCTCACAGGACTTCATACCACGCCAATGTTTTTGGAATCTTTTAATTCTCGCTGGCAACACGAATTAGATGGTCTACAAGTCTCTGACTTAAAGTTTAAATCCAAACAATATATTCAATCTCTTTTCGCTGTTCCGTTATTTCACAGAGCAATAATTTCCATTTGTTTGCACAAATGCGATCTTTCCTATCCTTTTTTTGAGACTTTCGAATTTTCGTACTTACATTATCTCTAACCTGCTCTGCATGTGTACCACGCCAACATTTTTTAATTCTTTACGATGTTCTACTTTGTCATCTACTTTTTGTCCTTTGGTTAGATCTCTTGGCACAAAGACTGGTCTCACGGGACGTATAAGTGTCTCTCCGAGAAAATCAAGTTTCGCCTCCTTCCAAGATTTTTTTTTATAATAGAGAGATAACCCATAAAACAATTTTCTAAAAATCAGCATGTTAATACTTATCCATCTGTGGTTTCTGCATGACGTACTTGTGTTCTTTAAAGCATTTCTCTGTGAGCTGTAAAACACTTAGAAGTGGCAACTTTTTCATGAATTGTTCACTATCTCTTCAACTCACGTTACGCTTTTAATTCAGTTTACTCCTACCCAGTACTGCTTTCTTTCCATTTTAATTTGTAGGGTTTGAAACATGCCATTTAGACCCTTTTCTTTGTCTATTTGCATCTTGCTTAACAAGGTTTTGGGGGCCTCAATCTGCACCTTCTGCTCATAGTTACAGCCTCACCCACATCAGGTGCTCGGTGTCTCTCAAACAAATGCTGGGCATTTGTCAGTCCAAATAACTTTCCCTTTAACTCTGTGTTTCTTGGTGTCCAGAATGTAGGGTGTGATTTCTCATGCCAGGTCAATTCATTCATGTTGGGTAGTCCTTTACTGTGAGCTGTTTGTTGTTTGACTTCTAGAATTTTCCTTGGAAGTTTCCAGTTGTCCCAGGTCTTTCTTTTTTCTGATCTAAAATTGCACAATTACACCCATCTTTCCATTCTCTTTTAGTGCTTGGAAAGAAGAATGCTTATTATGGCGGAAGTTTAGGAGACTGTATTTTCTCAGAAAATCTCCAGTTTTGTGTGTCATTATGTCTGCTACATACCTGTTGACTTTTTATGCCCCCAAAAATATATAAATAAAAAAACTTTTATTTCAAAAGACAACTTTGATGCTGAGGTACTGTAGTATTTAAACCCCCAAAGCCTTCATTATGCTTCAGCTATGGTTGCTGCATTTGTGGTTTTTATGTGCTTGATTTATTTAACTCTTATTTAATCAAGTAAAATATTTAAAATGTATTAAGATCTGTAAAACAAACTCCAATACAAATCCAATACAAATATACTTAAACAATCACCTAGGAATCCTGTTAACTGACCCTTGTCAACACATGCAAATTAGAAAAAAATCACCATCCAATGAGAGCCTGGCTTTTGCAGATACACCTTTTTTTATGTACCTCCCAGCAAGAGATTGCCTAATGAGAACTTTTTTTTGTGTGTGTCAGGAGCAAAGACTGCAACAGACAACCCATTTGTTGTCATTAATATCGGAGGACGATATTTTGTAGAATATATACGCAGGTATTTTCAGTAAGACTTTTTTTGAGACATGCTTATACCTTGAATTCTAGCAGCCTTAGGGAGTGCAGTCAAAAAAGGAACTACAATCATGTTGTCCTTCTGATTGTTTAACTTTCTTTTGCCACCTTTGTGTCTCTCTTGCTAAGCTGCTTTGATCACAATTACTGTTGTTTTGTTCTTGCTATTATTTAATCATTGTCTATGTTTTTTTATCCCAGAACCCTGTGCTGATGACAAATACTTTGCTTTAAGGACTTTCTTTTACCACAACGACTGAAATAGCCATGGATTGCCTTTGTCTAGCGTGCTTTGGTGCACGGCCGTAATTTCGATTCAAGCACTTGAGTGGTGCAAAGCTGTGTCTAGCAGGATGATAATCTTTTTCTGCAACCTGCTGTGGATGCACTCGCTCTGATATATGTTGTGCATCCAAAGTAAATTGAGCTTTATGTGCATTGCAATCATGCAAACAAGCCCACTGTAAAAATCCACTGCCCTTGTGCTTAACTTGTTGTGGCTCAGAACAGGTGGAAAAGCCCAATAAAATAGCGACTGATGCATGCAGCTGTAGCTACTGTTGGCACATCCAATTGGTACTGCAGAATCAGTCCCATGATCGAGGGTTCAATTCCCAGTGGTGGCACGTAGTACTTTTTTTTAAACTGCTTATTTTCTTAACACTAGAATCCCCGAAGCCTATGAAAAAATTCTGGGCCACCTTAAATTCCTTTACACCTCTCCATTAGCATCTTTTGTTTTGTAAATTTGTCAATCAGCACAAGCAGCAAGCAGCCTGCTATCCCATCCCACCACCACCGCAGCTTAACTCGGGCAAAAAGTTCTCCCAGCTCAAGGCTCTTTATCTGCGTCTGAGGTGCCTGGAATTGTATAGGGAAAATAATATATTGTTATTTGGAACACATGAATTTCATGTGTGTTCTGTGTCTACAACGATGTAAATGTAGGATGACAGGAAACGCGAGGCAAGAAATGTTGAACACATACCTAAAACAGAAACTTTTTTCATGTTATAGTACTAATGACAAAATTTTGACATGAAGTGTGGTGAAGACGTGTAGTGATAATGTGTGAAGACTGAAGTTCAAATATCAAATAAAAACTTTCAAAAAAGTTACACATATAACAAAGCAAGTGCGTTTTTATTCAAGAATATAACTGAAGAAAAAGAAATTGGATTAGGGTATAACACTGACATGACCACTTGGGTGGTGCAGCGGTAAGAACTGCATAACCAACAGGTTGATTCCGGGTGCTTCCCAGAATTACCTTTTTGAGTAGTGAGCTGCTCTTATTGTTATTATTATACAATAAAAATATACAT
Organism: Erpetoichthys calabaricus; assembly: GCF_900747795.2. NCBI lineage: Eukaryota > Metazoa > Chordata > Cladistia > Polypteriformes > Polypteridae > Erpetoichthys > Erpetoichthys calabaricus. The sequence continues at coordinate 155,601,195 of NC_041395.2, forward strand.
TTGATTTGAGTCTGTAACAGCCAATGTAAATTTATGGTACTTGTAAAGGTTAGCTTTTTTTTATCCAGTTTTATTCTCTCAGTCAGGTTCACACTCCCCACGATCTGACACTATTGTTTTGAAATAAAGACATGCTATAACAGAGGTGAACTCAGATGAGGATGAGGGTTCTACATCAGAGAAAGAGAAGAGAAGCCCTCCCTACAGGAAACATCCACTCACACAAGAAGAATGCAGCTGCAACAGGCGTAAAGGAGAAAGATGGCACCGTTTGGATGCAGCAAGAGGATGGGCATCATCCTGCCAGTGAATCTGACACACGCATGTCCTTCAATGAAACAGCAGGGCATGCAAAGCTCTCCAAAGTATTGTGCAAAGGTCTATTTGCGATTATGTTTTGTGATGGTCTTTATATGGAAAACATTTATATGTTACTTATATAAAAGCCACATCAAATGTTATTTACCTATTCACCTTGATTTGTTTACTTATCTTCCTACAGCGTAAAGTCACAAGTAGATTTCAGAGCTTCCTGTGTACTATCAACACAGGCATGCTGACAAAGTACATGTGCAATGCTACTTCAGTACACAAATGACTTTAGTTGCAGGTGGAAGCTTCTGTACCTCTTTACGCAATTGTTGTTACGGTTCTGCCTTTGTCCAGAAATGGTTTCATAAGCTTCATAAGCTTGTCCGGTGGGATCTTTTCCTGAATAAGGAATGGCATTGCACATGTACATTTGTTGTGGTGAGGGGGTGTGTGTGGGGGGGGGGGTTTGGCGATGTGTCTGTGGCATAAAGGGTGTTAGGTCAGATGAATGGGGGATTCTAGCCTAGTCCTGCTACCAAAATAAGGTGTGCCTAAACACCCCCACCCCCACCCCCATCCATCTCATAGAAAATGACAAATTTCACACAGGTTGATACATTTTTAACAAACATGTTTTAAATAATAAGAATTTTTTTGAAAGTCTGAAACAAATTACTATTTGGCTAAAAGGGTAAAATATGGAATTTGTTAACTGGACTGCAGTTCAGTGAAGTTCTGGAAGACACCATGCCCAACAAATGCCTTCACATGAAGGGCATTGCTTCAGATTTCACATATATAGCTGGAAAAAATTGTTTCAATAATTTCATATGAACTTTATCTATTTTTTAACACATTTATTATCAGAAAAAAAAAATGAATCAAGTGTGCAATTTGTTAAATTGTAATTACAATTCTTTTCTGTTTAGCACTTAAACATCATGTGTGGAAACATTCTAACTATGTATTTATTGTTGTGTCTATGAACTCAGGTAGCCATAACTATTTACAATTAAAACAATTTTTATGAGCTGAATTTTTGCAGATCTGTGTTTTCTGTTGGATATTAAAATTCATGTTTGCCTGAATGCCAGCACCTTGAGTTTGGGTTTTTTCACCCGGAGCAGCCACTGTGCAAAACAGTATATGTAATGCAAACTCAAATAGACGCAAACAGGTCCACTTACACATAAAAACAATATTAACATTAAGTTCTGCACGCTATGATATTGTGCCCACTGCATCTAAATCAGGAGATGTTTATTTTCATTGCTGCCTGCCACAGTCAATACTGAATATCAAGTGAACATGACATTATATATTGCACACAGGAGCATCGATTGGGGGTATGCAGGCAATGTGTTGCGTGTTGGCTTAAGGACGTCTATACACAGTGACGCCATCCTTCTTTGGTGGATTGAAGTTGCATCTGACCAGCCTCCAACCCCTCTAACCCCCCATTCTGGATCAATGTGCAATGCAACACTTCAGTTGCAATGATAGAAGTGAGTTGAAAGGTCCATATCTGCTCTGTTAAAGTCTGTGAGTTGCTAGAGCCTACTAAGGTTACATTAAGAAGTCAGAGAAATGTGACCAAATTTTGGGTTTTTGCTCTTTTTTTGACTGTTTGGGTTAATGCTGCAACACAGATGTCTTTTGATATCTATTCAGAATCCACAAAATTATTTAAAAATTATTGCTGACTTCAGACTTTTTATATTAGCAAATGACTGCGAATTGGTTAGCTCACAAGTGCTTAAATGCTGTTTAGCAGGAGTGGCTTCCATCAAGCTGCTCTCAGCAGAGACTTGTGTTAGGGCTGGTTTATACCTTACGCTCAAAACATGTATGTGCACACATCCTGGCTGCCATACATTCCCAGCATTCTTTTAACACATCCTCAGAGCACATCCTCAGAAATTAACGCAACATTTGGGTGAGTTGCAGTACCAGCCAAAATAAATTTTGGTACGTGACGTCAGCATCGTTGTTTACTATCAACATGTGACAGCAGGCTTGCAGCTCCAAATAATATAAATCTGTGTGCTTCGATGTTTAATGAATAATTCATGTTGCTTTTCTTCATATATTTCTCGCATGGGCAATACAAGTGTTGCATATTCCCCATCGTAATGATGTGATACATTTAAAGGTATTGCATACTGTCTCGACATTCTGTGATGCTGTTGCTCTCTCTCTTTTTTTCAACTTTACAACAGCATTAGGATGCAAATCATTCTTATTTTTAACATCTTTCTTCCCTGAACTCACAACACATCGAAACTGCATATTGTTTTCTCCCCATGATGATTTCTCACACTGACACCTGGTAGAATCCTCCAGATTTATTTAAAGCATGCGCGCAAGTATAGACAGTACACTGCTTGCATAACATAGCAGCAGCATCCTCAAGCTCATGTGTTGCATAATGTTAAGTATATCCCCGGCCTTAGAGTGATAAAGACCCTTCTTGCCTGGTTACTCAGTCCTGGTGGCTCCAAATTGCCTCCATTTGAAGATCATTGAGGGAAATGTGCTTTAGGAATACTGACAGCTTTAGGAAATGATTGCCATGATCTATACCTCACCAAAATTTTATCATGGAGGTCAACAGAGTTCCTTGGACTTCATGGCTTGATTTTTGTCCTGACATGCAGTGTACAGTACATTGTGGAACCTTATATAAACAGATGGTTTTTTTTAGCTGTGTCTAGTGAATTCAATTTGCTGCAGCTAGACTCCAATCAGGTCAGCACGGTGGCGCAGTGGGTAGCGCTGCTGCCTTGCAGTAAGGAGACCTGGGTTCGCTTCCTGGGTCCTCCCTGTATGGAGTTTGCATGTTCTCCCCGTGTCTGCATGGGTTTCCTCTGGGTGCTCCGGTTTCCTCCCACAGTCCAAAGACATGCAGGTTAGGTGCATTGGCGATTCTAAATTGTCCCTAGTGTGTTCTTGGTGTGTGTGTGTGTGTGCCCTGCTGTGGGGTGGCGCCCTGCCCGGGGTTTGTTTCCTGCCTTGCGCCCTGTGTTGGCTGGGATTGGCTCCAGCACACCCCCATGACCCTGTAGTTAGGATATATGGATAATGGATGGATGGATAGACTCCAATCAAGTTCTTGTAACATATCAAGGATAATTAATGGAAACAGAAGGCATCTGACCACAATTAGACAAGCCAAACCAAAGAGTCTGAATCTATATATCTTTATATATACAGTATAATGCAAAGTTAACTGACTCATTTACTCACTCATTCACTCGCTCACTCACCCACTTACTCATACACAAAAACTCTACTAACTGTCTAATTATAAAGCTGAAGTTTGACAGGACTGTATATCTAGGACCATTGGTATCCAGTAAGAAAGACAATATTTTTTATATATAAATATTTAGCCCCCACCTGCACCTAATAATAGAAAAAAGAAATACTCCAAAATAGCAACAATTTAATTTGTTTTTTACTTATCGTTATTCATTGATAACAATGCTGTAGCAAATGATTGGGCTGTTTTAATGTACTACAGTAATCCCTCCTCCATCGCGGGGGTTGCGTTCCAGAGCCACCCCGAAATAAGAAAATCCGTGAAGTAGAAACCATATGTTTATATGGTTATTTTTATATTGTCATGCTTGGGTCACAGATTTGCGCAGAAACACAGGAGGTTGTAGACAGACAGGAACGTTATTCAAACACTGCAAACAAACATTTGTCTCTTTTTCAACAGAGACAGAGAAAAAAATCAATACGTGCCCTTCGTGCTTTTAAGTATGCGAAGCACCGTTCAGCATGTCGTTTCAGGAAGCAGCTGCAGCTGCACAAAAGATAGCAACGTGAAGATAATCTTTCAGCATTTTTAGACGTGCGTCCCTATCGTCTAGGTGTGCGAACAGCCCCCCTGCTCACACCCCCCTACGTCAGCGCAAGAGAGAGAGAAAGAAAAGTAAGTTGGGTAGCTTCTCAGCCATCTGCCAATAGCGTCCCTTGTATGAAATCAACTGGGCAAACCAACTGAGGAAGCATGTACCAGAAATTAAAAGACCCATTGTCCGCAGAAACCCGCAAAGCAGCGAAAAATCCGCGATATATATTTAAATATGCTTACATATAAAATCCGCGATGGAGTGAAGCCGCGAAAGGCAAAGCGCAATATAGCGAGGGATTACTGTACTCCTTTAAATTACAGCTCAGCACTGAAAGTGATTGTGCAGAGAAATGGGGTTGCCAATTTATGCAAATGAATGCCACCCACAGAACAGCACCACTGACCAATAGAAAGATGAGTGAAACTGGTTAGTGTCCTGCACAAAAAAAGAGATTAAGTGGCACAGTTTGTAGGAAAATCTCAAAAACACCTTGACTAATTTGAATGAAATTTGAAGACATTATAGAAAAAAAAAAAAGTTGATGGGGAGTGAAGGAAGGGAAGTGCCCTGCACAGGAAAAAGAGGCTGGGTAATGTACTGCATGGAAAATGAGCTGTGAAGTGGGTAAAGAAAAGTTACACAAAACTCAAGAAAGATGTGCTTAGTAACACCGCTAAAACTCTTGACTGTGTGCCTGGCACTGTGGCTGTGAGTGGCTCTGGGTATTGTTTCATTAAAAGCAAAAGTTTAAATGCTAGTGAAGCTCAGTTAACAGGTTCCACACAACCTCAACAGAGGGTGGCTGGAAACTATTTAGTTCACAATATTATTTCTTTTCACCTTTCTGTACAACCCTTATTTTTCTTTCTGTTTTGAACCTCACTCTTTCATAAAAGGTTCTTCCCTTGGTTTTTTACATTTGAGACTGCAATGTCTTTTTTTCTGTACCTATGAGTACTGGGGTGTTGTACCGTGTTAGCCATTATGAATGTAGAGAAAAGCCAAGCAAAATGACACCTTTTATTGGCTAACTAAAAAGATTATAATCTTCAATACATTTAACAGGAAGACAATTGCTACTGACATTTTACCCCTTTTGGCCCTCAGAGTGCCGTCGCTTCTCAAAAAGCCCCTCCAAACTCATTCTAATGTACATTCCCATCTGCGGACTTTGAAGCTTGACCCCACTCCTGCCCTGTATTCCTAGCCTCCATGATCATTTAAGAAGCCTCCAAAGCATATTACGTGCAGTTATTTTCTTCCACATCAAGCACTAGAGAAAACAATCTGTGAAAGAAAATTTAACTGCTTGTAAGCTGCTAAGGGTTAAAAGCTGTTTTGTTATAACGGCAGGTTATTCATACAGGTGTCTGTCATAAGACAGGCTGCAGTAAGCTGACCCAGGACAACTTCTTTATTTAAAATGCGTCCGTTAGACACAGGAAAGATGAATTTTCCTTCTTTATTGCCCCTTTTGCAATGTACATAAAATAGAAATGGTTAGCCAATGCACACAATGTAAGATGAAATGCTTAGATAAACATATTGTGCTTATTGATAAGTAAGAGGAAGGGTGAGGAAGGAAAATTATTAAAAGTTGAGTGAAACAGGGGAACTTTGCTCTTCTGCCTTGCAACGCAGAATCCATTGTCACAAACTTGACACAGAGTCATAGAAAGGTTTGGGGCAGCCACCCGTATAATTGGTTTCCTGGCTGCAAAATTCATATTTAAATTAAATACTGCACTGCTGTGCATACAACCAAGTTCAAGACGGAACTGAGGGAACAGGGAAAAGGTGCAGGCTTTTAAAGGGGAAGACAGGAAGTGAGGTCATAGGGATCAGGCTCATGATCTTCAGCCATTGGTTCGAGCCATGACGTGACATCACAGGGACCGGGCCAGCAAGGTCTTCTTCCATTTGTCGGTCCTGGAAGTGACATCAAGAGGATCAGGTGGAATCTCTCAGGAATGGTCTGCAGGCAAGGGAGAAAAAGAGTCAGTGCACTCTGCCACATCCCGGCATGCCTCAGAATTGCCTTTACTCAAGCTCTTTAGCTGCCTCCCATGCGCACATGTGTGACACTATGTACTCATCTGTAACTGAATAAAGACTGTTTGATTGAACTATTCCTGTCCTCCTCGGGGTTACTTCCACAAATCCCAGAATTAAAAACATTCCATTCCTTATATGGGCCACATAAAAAATATGTAGCCTGTAAATACCATTGTTGTTTGTAATTTGTTAAAATAAATAGAAGCTTGAACATTCTTTTGAAACACTGAAAGTGAACAATATCAAAAATGAAAGTCATAAACATTTAATAATAAAAAAATATATACAATCAAATTTTACATTATTCCTACTGATTACCTGTTTCAGTTCAAAAGAATACTGTTTCCTGTAAAGTCGTGTTTTGCAAATACCATCAACAAAAGCCAAGGTCAGTGATTAGGAAAAGCAGGACCTGACCTATGGCAGACATGTTTTACTCATGGCCAATTATATGTAGTGTATTCAAGAATATGGAGCTATTGCAATCAAATAATATTAGCCCTGGTTAAACAAAAAATACAAATTTTGTATACAGAAAAGTATTAATTTACTCACATAGTACTTCTGATACATTTGGTTAACTGATGACACTAAAACTGATGGCCATTATGTTAGAAAAATTCCTGGATGAGGCTGGGTAACACAGCTAGTACTTATATAAATGAGAGACAACGAAAGAATATTTGCCGGTGGTCTGGAGAAATAACTTCATGCCCAATATAAATAATGGATGGACCAGCAATAGGAATCAGGAGTTTTTCCATCCCCCATAAACTAGGTTGCAGTGATTCACATGTGGTAACCCAGTCAAGACACCCACAGGGATGCTAAGGAAGGGCACTGCTGGGCGAGAGTCTCCCTACTTTTCTTATGACCTGGAAGTGTTTCTCAGACGATATGATACAATACAAAACATTCCCAGGGAGCCCTCTGCCTCCCGACTCTGACTCTTCCATGTGTGGCAGCACTCAACTGGATGACGGAAAGAGGAAGAATTGTGTACTTATTGTGTATTTTGGCTGATTGCTGGATGATGCTGTGGATACATGCTTGTAGTGAAGAAATATCCTTTATTTTATAAATTTAACGTGTGGTGTATTGCTGTGTCTCTGGTTTGGGGCTCTCTGGTGCCCCCTTGGGTACTGGGTCCCACATGGGTTATTAAGTGTAGACTGGTGGGCAAAACGGCAAATTTACCCATAAGATTGTAGAAAGTGGAGCCTGAATAATTTCTAAGTCCACAGTATAATAAAGCTTCTTCAAGGATATCTCTAATCTTCATGAAGAAGATCAAGAATTTTCAAATAAAAAGACGTGTCTTGCACTTTAATGGTGTAATGGTTCCCTTGCATAACATGAGGGATATGTTTTTATTGTTGAGTGTTTTAAATGTCTTCAGCGGATCCATTAAGTGTTTGTGTGAAATACTACTTTAAAAAATCTGTCACTTTATTATTCCAAAGAGCAACTGCCATATAGCTCAGGGTATGAAAGTTAGGACTGGAAAGGGAAGGAGGGTTGTCTAAAGTGGGTTAAAAATAATTATTTGGCATTAGCTAGTGGGACAATCTGTGTATTTTAGCTGATGGAAAGGATTTATGAAAGGATGTAACAGGATAAAGTTACAAGGAAGGAAATCAACAATTAGATTACTGAAGAATGTACAGAAGATTTCATATTTGCAGTACGCTTGTAAGGCTGCTGAGCTGCCTGAGGTTGACTGTGATTCTTATAAGGGATCCCTGTTATCAACATCAATAATGTATAAGAAAATAAAAAGTGAAAAGTTAAATAATTGGGACACCATAAGGTGAACCTTGTATATCTGATGGCAAAAACAAGAAAGGCAGCTTACAAAGATACATCTTTTCAGACTGGAGTCAAAATTCAGACTGACTCAAAACGATAGTGAAACTCCTTAAAAGGAACCAGTGCAGAAGAGTCAGGCTCAGGGGGTCATAACCCAGAAGCGACATCACTGATGTTGTTGGTCATCAGATCTGTTAAAGAGAAAGGAGGAGAAGCATTAGGCAACAGTGCCAGTCCTCGACTTGGAGTGGAATTACCATTTGATGAGCCCACAAGTTGTCTCCAAAGCACACATGTGTGAAAAAAGCTATTTTACACCATCACCTGGGTTGTTTTGTATATTGTTAGAGATACTGGATGAATAGTTGGCTTGGATTTTGTGTGTATTTAATTTATGAACAAATTTTGGCTCATCAGAAGTTAGTATTGTGTTGCAATAAATTAATCATCTGGTTTCATTTTCTTCTCTTTCGATGTGTGATGCCTCATGATGAGAACCACTTGAAGAGGTGAGCAAAGTGAACTAGGAGTTTAATTATTAATTTATAAAACAAAATGGGATGTCAAAACTAGAAAGATTATTCTCAAATTCAAAAAATCTCTTGCTACTCAAAGGTGAGATGTGTTTTTAACGAGACTTGTCAAAAAGATCTAGAGAGATTATCCACAAGATTGGACAAAAAGAATTGCGTGGCAATAGCTTAAATACTATTGCTTGAACATTCCTGTTGATTTTGCGACTTCTCTCCTCGCGCTAAGAATCATAGTTTGCTTGCAGGAGTGATATATTCGCGCTAAATCGAGACAGAGGCTGTGGGCCGAGGGGAGGGGGAAGCGTGACGTCAGGAGTAGGGAGCCAGGCAGGGCCCTCCTTGCTGTCCTGTTTCACTTCTATGTGGGCAGAGCCGGGGGGGATGGCTAGTAGTAAATAAAAGTCAAATGGCTGAATTGTTAGACTGTTGATTTCACATTCATCGATATTAGTTATTTCCTCCTTATTAAAATACTGAAAGGACATTTGGGTATCATCCTTACAGTATGTGTTGAAGTTGGTATATATTTTCATGGGTTAAGTGAGAAATGTAAAATTAAAGTAATTAGTAGAGTGATTACTTTTTCCAGGAAGCAATGAGTAAAGTAATTCTACTACAGTCCGCATGAAATAAATACAGGTCAGCCATGGCAATTTGCAGGTTTACAATTCATTGATCAATCTGTTCACGGGTTTGTTTGCAGCCTACTGAAGAATATCACAGATGACGCACTTAAATCGTTTGCAGAACTCAACAAGTGCAAAAGTATTGTGACCTTTGGAAGCTTCGGCAGTTGCTGTGAGGTCTGCTGGGTGAAACAAGATGAGGGGGCTAATTTCCGTAAGTAGCATGTAGCAGTTAGTGATTTTTTTTTGTTTCAATGCTTCACTGCACAATTGCATTACCATTACATCCAATTGGATAAAATTTTCTCTGGATTTATGTTCTTGTCACATGCACACTTGTTCATATGATTTCGTCTGGGTTGGAAGATGCCTTCATCATGGTAGGACAAAACTTTACATAACTTTCTGGAGGATGTTCACAGGGGATTTCATTTTATAACTACACCACTATCATCTGCATTAGTAAAATTGGACAGTGTTTTGAGTGCTTATTGTTTATTGTTTTGTTCTTAGTCTTTTGTTGAATATCTTTTTTATCTGCAATATTAATCATTTTTTTCATTTACTACTGTAAATATATACTCAAATTTATTATAATATGTTACTTTTTTAAAAAAGTTACAGTTCATTAAAGAACTGCTATGCTGTGCACTTTGTCTGGGTGATGCCACACATCTTTGTCTTAGCAGCCAGCCTCCCACATGTTATTTGCTGGCACAGTGATCATTCTTCCAAATTTTTGCACCTTATTTAGTGCAAAAAATTTAGAATATACAGTAACCATGGACACAAAACATATTTGCAGATTTTCGCATTTGCAGGGGTTCTGTGTTCTTAATCCCTATGAAACGCAGGGGATAGCTGTTGTAATTTTTAATGGGTACTTTCTTTTCATGACTACCTTAGCACTGCTTCTGATTACAGTATATGCATCCCTTTGTTGCCTGAGTCACCTTTGTTGCCTGAGTTGCCTTTATCAAATGGATGCTATAGGCCAGGATAATCTGCCACATCATAAAGCACACATGATATCAAGCATATTCCACGGACATGCTAGTGACATCAGTTCAATAGTTTATATGTTCACTGATGATTATGAGATGCTAAGATGTTCATTTTTCATTCTTCTTCATATACTGTAATATCTAAAGTAACCTCTTTGATACTGGCTAGTGTTTGAGTAGTTTTGAATCAAAAAACAAACTGTCAATTTCTCATTTTTGGTCATTTTTAAATGGACATCCTGTAGGGCTAGTGTGTCCAAAAGAATCCGTCTACTTTTTTCCCTGTCTGCCTTCATACATGTCATAGTCTAGTATATAAATCTAGGTAGAGTGTAGCTCTGATGAAACTAACATCAACAGAACCTTCAGGGAAGGTGAAGCAGGGGTCATTGAGGGTCCTGTACAAAAGACATGAGTGAAGTGATTTTTTGGAAATTAAAAGACAATTCAATCATATTACACTCTGTAAATGAAATTAGTACTTCATGATTCTGGAGTAAGTAAAGTCCTAGTGAGTAAAGAAGATTAAACAAAGTCATGCAGAATTCAAGATTGTTATTTGAAAGACTCTGCTCGAGTTTAAGAAAATTGTTACTGATGTTTTACCATTTACGTTAAGTCAACTTGATCGCAACAGATGCCTTGGATTGCCAAAGGATAAAATTATTTCTGCGGTTCATTAACATTAAGAAATTGATGTTTTATTAAGCAAATTAAATAAAAGGTTAATAAAGTAATAGTCCTGAATATGTGTATTAGAAAATATCTAATTTCTGAACCATTGTCTATTCAAGCCACATTGGGTACATGGCAGTAACCAAGAGTGGATAAAATATCACAGAAGGAAACTTAGACAAACACACTCAATCACTTCAGGCTAATTTTGGATCAGAAATCATCCTAACTGTCAAATCCTTGGGATATGGGAGGAAATCAGTGAAAATACCAAAACAGAAATCAATGCAGACATGGTTAGAATAATGAACTCTGCACTGACAGTGGCAGGCTGAGATTGGAACACAGGTCAGATCCACTGTACCATCAGACTGCCTATTCCAAATAAACAAGCTGCATTTTATATAGTTCCTTTCGTAGTCTTAAGGGTCATATAATATTGCCTATGTCGAGACAAGTTAAGTTTGTTATGTATGCATAATAAAACTACTTTCACACTTGCATGTCTTAGAACATTGGACAAAAGTAAGTAAATAAATAAATATAATGCAAAAATTTAAAGTTTATCGAGCATGCAACACATATATACAATGATATACAATATATGCAAAATGTATTTTCTGGTATTATATATTTAAAAATTCTGTTTGTTATGTTACAATATTTGAATTCCTATGATTGGCTTGTATACAGAACCTGGGTGCGAGTGCCATTGGTCCTGTACCATTTGCTAGAAGGGAGGAGTGAGAAAAGCAGATCTGCAGGATGTCTTTCTAAGGCAGTGAGTGCTACTGCATACTGTATATGTAATGAATAGAAGGCAGCTATAGTAAGTGTCAGTAATATTCTGTGCTGCCTTCACCATCCTCTGCAGCGTTTTATGATCATAAGCTCATCAAGTGTTACACCATGTTGTAATGCAGCCAGTAAGGATAAGCGTTGCTGTGCACCAGTAAAAAAATCATGACAACAGATAGAGAAACACAGTCTATCTAAATGAGTTGAGAAGGTGACAAGATCCAAAATGTGTTGTGTACACTTCAGTTCATTGGTGATAGTCACCACAAGAAATTTAAGACTATGGGAGACATTGCAACCTTGAATCCATGACTGCACCATTTAAGGACACACTGACATGCCTCTAGTTTGCTTTCTTTGAGATAAATAGAGAAAGAGACCAGATCTGAATACATGTGCTACTTAGTGCCAGTTATGGAGAATCCATAATAAGAACAGGCTTTGCAGAGGAGGCTCCAATATCACACAATATGGAGCTACTAATCCCTAGCGATACCTTGGCCAGGCCAGGCTCTGGGGAAACACCTGTCCCGTATTTTATTCTTAACATAAAGGCACACCTTAAATCAGTAATCTTCTTTCTCCAGGCTGATACATTTCTGTTTCTTTCCTTGTTTTAAACATAAACCTTCTCTCAGAGTTCTGCCCACATACTGCGAACATGACTGTCATGTCATGAAACATCAAAAAGTTCAAGTCCTTCAGAATAAGTAGCATGTTTATTTAATAACTGTGCATCCCTCTGTTTTGTATTCATGATAAGAGCTTCCTCTGTGACATGTAACAATCAGATCAAAGGCACTGATTTTCAATGCTAAAAATATCACTTTGTTAAAGAACAGCATACTCTGGCCATGCCAGAGTATGCTGTTTTAATGTAATTTTAAATATAGACATATATGGTATTTGTAAGACTATATCTCCCTTAATTATTTTTTTGTATTTAACCAGTTTTATAATGCAATATATATGAGTGCACTGCAACAACACATAATTGTTCTTAAATACTCTAATTATTTGTAAGTAAGTAAAACTGGTGTTTTTCATTCAGATGTTTAGGTTTTCCTCCCAAATCCCTAAATATGTGCAAGTTAAGTTAATTGGTCAGCCCCAGTGTGAGTGACTGCGATCTATGATAGAAGGGTATCTGCTTTTCAGGCTGTCCCATTTTTGGATTATGTACATTTGTTTTTGTGGTTGCTCATATTTTTCATTATTCTGGCGAGGCCATTTTGTGTCAATTGTTGCAAAGGTGTGGTCATATTGTTTATGGTTGCTATGCTCCAGTCATGTGATATGGGAATCATGTCATGATAGTTGTGAGATGTATTGTGTTAGCATGTTCTGCCTAAATAAGATGCATAATAATATTGCATAGCTTTGGAATCTGTCTTCAATTTTTGCATTCTTTTTTTATGGAGTGGAAGTTAAGAGACATTTCTGAGAAGAGGTTAATATTAGGACTCGTGTTTTTGACTTTGTTACTAGTTTTGCATTCTAGGGTTTAGTCATTGGATTTCTTTCTGTTTCTTCTGATATTCAGGTTCCTGTCTACTTTTAGACATTTTTTTTTAGAATTTTTGTCCATTTCTTTTGCTTTTCCCATCTTGATTTGTTTTGAAAAGGCTTTTGGGGACAGTTCTCTTTAAAACATAAATCCTTTTCCTAAAATGTGAAGAATCTTTCTAATGTGGACCCACAGTATATGTGTTATTCTATTTTACTCTGATCTTATTAGCACTTGTGTATACAGTCTGAAGTATATTCTATATTGTTCTACTATATCAGTTGAAAGCAGCCCACAAGTTATTATTTGTTGTGCTGCCTTATCACTGTATTGGACTGTCCTCCTAGCTTGCTGGCCTAACAAATACACTTTGTCCCTAGCAGTGGAATAAAGAGATTTGTAAGTTAGAGAAGCAAGCAATTAATTCAATTTTATATTGTAATGTTTATAATACTGTATAAACTTATGTGCCAAAATGAAAGCAAATAAAGATGTGACAATCCACACCATACAACCTGGTAGTACTAGATGTCCAGTCTTTCTAGTCAGTTCTTTTCTTTGTGTTGCTGTTTGGTGCTTCACTGCGGTACCATATGTGTCTCAGTCATGATGATTCTAGAAGACAATGCCCTGAACTACTTATCATCTGATGTTATAAAGCTACATTTTTTGTCTGTTTCCTTCTACCGTATATCTCCTGGTGTCTTTATCACTCAAGACTTATGCATCTAGCTTTCCATTCCTTAAGGCACTGCATTCCCCTCTTACTAAGGACTCATAAAAGCTAAAAACTCTCTGATATTGGAAGCAATCAGGTGGGGACAGGATTACTGCTTGTGTAACCTAGAATACACTACAGTATGTAACCCTAGCATATGTGTTTTTGTACCTCAGGTTTTTCAAAAAAATAACCATAAAGACATACATGCAGGTAGTATCCACAACATTACAAATATACAAACAGAAGTTCAGAGCAGTGACATGGAATAGCAGCCAAAAAAAAAAAAAAACATGAACAAAGTATATTGTGTCTTCTTTGGTCCAGTTCACTTATATGTTTTCCTTGTACATATCTCCTGTTTATTTTCCCTTTAATTTTATTTCTCTGGACACTCACATCTGTCATGCATCCATGACAGTGTCGCATCCAGTGTTGTCTTCCACCTTGCAGCCCGTGCTTCCATTATAGGCTCTGGCCCCCACAATCATGAACAGAATTAAGTAGACTTGAGAGTGTCTGTACAGTATATAGACCAAGTTTCTTATCAAGATTCATATACAGTATGTAATGTCTTTGCTGGTGCTGTGATGGACTTTCTCAGGGTTGCTTTCTTACATGTATCAAAAATCTAAGAAAAACTCTAGCTCCATATAACCCTGTATTCGATTAACAGATGAGGAGGTTAAAGCTCATTTTATACAAATGACAATTAGAAACTGACAATTGTTCTTCTTACTTGCTTTATTTTTGGTTATTATTTTGATGATGAGGAAGATTGCTTTAAACATTATTAGATTTAGTAGCCCTAAGCAGGATGAACAGAAAAATATGGGTGAGTCTTTGGTCATCACTATTTTAAACATGCACTCCATTTAGTAAATGTGTACACAGTAGGGTAAAATAATATCGACATAAATATGCAATGGAAAGGGCTTCTGTGCAACTTTATTAAAGGGTGCAAATAATGTGGAATTGCTTCCACTGTCTCCTGCAGAGTTGGACAGATTGAATGCAGTTTTGTCTTAACAGACTCAGCAATTTTAGAACATACAATGCATAGGCCTATGTAACTATCTGGATTTAAATCTATTCAGAAAAAAACTGCTATTCTTGTTTTAAATGTAACAGCTTATTGCAGCTTACTGTACACTTCATAATATAAAGGAATCAAGTTAGCCTGCAAAATTATTGCAGTGGCTTGGCATGTTTGTTCACTTGGAAGGCACACAGTTCCTTGCTTCTGCAAATGTTACTTTTGGAATCATTTCCTCATTAATTATCTTCAAAAACATGCCAACACCTTCAGATAAATCCTCATCTGTATATTAAGAGGGAAAAGAACATTTCCAAAATACCGAAAGTCACCATAAATGATAAAAATACTTAAAAAAAATCAGGGATATACATTATTGACAGGCTGACAAAAATTAAGAGTAAGTTTTAAGTAAAGACTTAGCATAAGGTAATAAAATCAAGATTGAAGTCACAACTGAAGTAAGGTTTAATGAATGAAATGTAGTCCAAGCTTCCCTGTATGAACAATAAAATACTCTTATCATTTCTTTGCTGAACAAATTAACATTAAAAGAAAAGAAAACATTTATTTGTACATGTCTCAGTTGTTAAAGTGCCACACAAGCCAATAACTATGCAACATCTTGCACAAAATAACACAATTTCACCAGTCATCTGTCACTGTTGGACCTGCCCAGTTTGGACCTGATCTTCCCTGTACTGTTCTAGCCTGCCTTATCCTGTCACTAAGGGCCTTAACTAGTATGGTATCTTTATTTTCACAATGATGGTGGTGCTTTTATGCAAATAATAGCACTACTAACACAACATCTAACTGAAAGGTACTTTTAATAAAGCATGATTAAATAATCACTACAATCATCATCAAAAAATGTTGGATCATTTGAGGGTCAATCTTATATCTGTCTTTTAGTTGTGGAGTTTTCAGGCTCGCTGACCACAATCGATGATCTTGTTGCCAGACCATGTCATTTCACGTGACTGAAAATCTCTGCCTTTGTCTCATTTACTGACTGAGTGCTAACCTTCTAGCACAGTCGTGCTCGCCCCCTTCTCTAACAGCCAATAATGTGCTGCCTGACAGAGCCAGTGCATTATGAAGTATTAATAGGAATGGACAGTTCAGCCTCAGACTTTGCCCTTTTTATCCTTTTCCCATTCCATTGTGGTATGTAAAACACAAGACATCTGATAAGCATACTTCTCTTCTGTTTGAGACACCCAAAACACCTTGCGTTCTTTATTTTTCTTCGCTACATTAAATGCTTTGTAATTCTGGATGAGCATTAATTGGTTGTCAATTTTCAAGCATGCAGAGTCCACCCCTACAACTGAAGTCAAAATCAAATAGGTGTTGGTGCAACTCTTGGACTAGTTGGAGTGAGTCGTTGGGTATGTCATATTACCAGACTGATCTTGATGGGAGCATGCTAATGGCTGCTTTTGGCTCACTAAAATTATGTAAATGAATACTATAACTGAAAATTGCTGGAAGAGTCATAGAATGAGACAAAGCCTTAAGGACCACAAACATGGAAAGGCAAAAATACGAAGGCCTAACTCCAGAATCCTTATATTGCCTGATTAATTATTCCCAATATGATAATTAAATAATAAAAGGTTTATTAACACAAAGCAAGAAACAAAAGGAAAACAAGAAAGTGAACAAGAAATCTAGAAATAATTCACTAATGAATTTATAAAAAACCACAAAAAATTCTAAAAATTAAATGAAAGAAAAAATGAAGAAAGAAACTGAATTGCCATCTAAGAAGTAAGTAATAATGATGAAATCAAGTCTACATTTTTAATTTTTCTTTTCATTATTGAGCTTTTGACTGCAATAAAAAATAAAAATAAAAAAAGGATATGGTACATTCATACCCATTATAATATTTTATGTCGATATTATTATTATTAGAACAGCATTAGTCCAGCTTCTGTCCCAGGAACAGCACATATAACCACAAGGGGGCACCACTGAACTCCAAACCTCAGACACAATCTCACCCAATGCAATTCTGTATTCAAATAAAGGGCATTTATTTGTCAAAAAACCACATTTCCAATCATCAACAGACAAAAGATCAGTACCAGAACACAGTATACAATCGATTTCTTACCTCCTTTCTTCTTTTCTTCCTCCAAGTGAGTGCCTCCCAACTATGACTCTCAGAGGTGAGGCCATGGGCTTCTTTTGAACTAGACCTGGGAACAGGTTCTGGTATCATACACAAGTCATCCAGTGTACTTCTTGGTTGTGTGGCAACCAGGGCAATTCTCCCCCGACTGTGCCCTCTGGAAGCACCCAAGGACCCTAACAGGGCTGAGTTTCCAAACTCCAATTCCCAGCATACCTTACAGGTGTCCTAACTGAATTCAGCTCTGAGAAACACTGACACCTGCCATAAGGGGAACAAAGTACTCCCACCACCCATGTGGTCCATTCATTATGGACTCCTGGCTGGGCAAGAAATCATCCTCCATCACAGCCAGGATGCTTGTTCTTTCTCCATGGCACTTACACACAGAAAACAGCTTTTACTGTTATTATTAGCATTCATCTAATATCTGAAACAGGAAGCCCTGTGTAGTTAAAATTTAAGTGCATGGGGCAGGGAAGTGGCATTGATTTTTCAGTATTGCTGTCTTTGCGTTAATGAATTTGGACAGGAATTATCGTCACAAAACTATTAATTATATTGCACTATGAACCTTTACTTTGAAATGTGGGCATTGTCTACACCAAATCTTCACTGTTTGTAATCACTTTTTCCAAAAGTTATTCTAGTTGCGTCCAAAATGAAATTATCCACATTGAAACCCTCTATTCTGAATATGTGTCCAAGAAAAAGCATGTATGCTGGTGAGAAGCTTAAATTGCCCGCCCATCCAGAAAAGACAAAGATTGCTCCGTAGGCTCTCTGCCTCAAGGCTGTGTTTTGAGTTGTCACTGTTTAAAAGTGTTATGCTTTTGGTTTTTCATTATTATTTTTGCCCCATTATTAAATGAAAAATGATTATAAAAAACACAGACAAGAAGAGTGTAACACAGTTTAGTTTTTCAGCCAGTAAACAACCATTCTTTAAACATTTCATTTTGCTAAGCATTATATCCAATTATTATGTATTTTAAATCTCCATTTACATTACAGTTCATACTCATTTTAGTGTAGGAAGAAATGTAACCTAATTTGTTTCTTTTTTGAACAGTTCTGCATTTAAACTTTCTTGTCCTGGGGCTTTCTTGTTCTTTACGGATTTGATTACTGTTATGATTTCCTACTTGTTTGATGGGTTGGTCTTGTCATCAAAGTTTATTTTCTGATTCTTGTATATCTGCTTCTATAGCAGTGGCTTCTACAGTGGTCTATTCAAAATCTTCCCTGAAGTGCTCTGACCAGCGTGCTTTCAGCTCTTTTTTTGTTGTGAGTAACTTACCTTACTTGTCATTTATAGGGATGTCACTAATACCACAGTACAAGCCACACACCAAGTTTATGATGTTATAAACTGTTCCATGTTCATCTTTTCCAGCTGCCTTCTCTGCTAGGCTTGCGAGATTGCTCATGTATGCTCTCTTGTCATTCCTCATCATTCTTTTAACTTTCTGGTCGAATTCTTTGTACTGCAGCTTGTATCTTTCCTGCAGCATTTCTGACATGGCAAAGCTTCTTCTTCATTTTCATTCTGACCTCAATGCCTTTCCAAGTTTCTTTCTTTTTTTTAAAAATTTTATTTATTTTATTGTAATCATTCCATACAAATAGATCAATTTTTACAAAAAAAAAAAATAGGATTGAAAACAAATTCACACCCACCCCTAAGAAAAAGAGCATGGCCAACAGACTAAAACTTAAAAATAGTAAAAATAAATAAATTGTAGAGTTTAATAGGCGGATAAAGATAAATGGAGAAGAAAAAGAAATAGGGAGAGAATCTACAGTACTTCCTCAGTGCTTTAAGAGCTTATTCTAAAATATTATTAATTAGATCCTGCCAGGTTTTGAAGAAGTTCTGCACAGATCCTCCAAGTGAGAATTTGATTTTTTCCAATTTCAAATAATATAAAACATCAGTTACCCACTGACTTAAAAGAGGAGAGTTAGGATTCTTCTAGTTTAACAAAATAAGTCTGTGTGCCAATAGTGTAGTGAAGGCAATCACAGTTTGTTTGTCCTTCTCCACTTTAAGCCCATCTGGAAGGACACCAAACACAGCTGTTAGTGGATTAGGAGGGATTGTGACACCAAGGCTGTCTGAGAGGCACTTAAAATTTTTTGTCCAAAATGATGTTAATTTGGTGCAGGCCCAGAACATGTGACCCAGTGAGGTTGGAACTTGATTGCAGCGTTCACAGGTTGGATCTTGCCCTGGAAACATTTTGGACAGTTTTAAGCGAGACAGATGTGCTTGATATATAATTTTGAGCTGAATAATTGTATGCTTTGCGCATATGGAGCTTGAATGAATTCTCTGCATTGTTACCTTCCACTCCTTTTCTGATATGTTGAGTGAGAGATCCTTTCCCATTGTCCTCTTGGATCTTTGAAAGGGAGGGACTGTAAAATATTTTTATATATTGTAGAAATGCTGGCAGAGTCCTCAAGACTGAACATTATTTTTTCCAGCATAGAGGAAGGTGGGAGATGGGGAAAATCGGGCAGGTTCTGTTTGACAAAGTTTCTAATTTGAAGATAGTGAAAGAAATGTGCTACTGGAAAATTAAATTTGGAATGTAATTGTTCATAGGATGCAAAGATGTTGTCTATATAAAGATCTCTAAGCAATTTAATCCCAAATGATTTCCAGATATTAAAAACTGCATATGTTTGCAAGGGTTGAAAAAGGTGGTTCTCATGCAGAGGTGCTACAGATAAAAGATTCTCCATCTTAAAATGCTTTCTACATTGGCTCCATATTCTGAGTGAGTGAAGCACAATTGAGTTATTAGTATATTTGCGATAACTTGCATTTATTGGGGCACAAAGCAGGGAATACAGTAATCCCTCGCTATATCGCGCTTCGCCCTTCGCGGCTTCACTCCATCGCGGATTTTATATGTAAGCATATTTAAATATATATCGCGGATTTTTCGCTGCTTCGCGGGTTTTTGAGGACAATGGGTCTTTTAATTTCTGGTACATGCTTCCTCAGTTGGTTTGCCCAGTTGATTTCATACAAGGGACGCTATTAGCAGATGGCTGAGAAGCTACCCAGCTTACTTTTCTTTCTCTCTCTCTTGCGCTGACTATCTGTGATCCTGACGTAGGGGGTGTGAGCAGGGGGGCTGTTCGCACACCTAGACGATACGGACGCTCGTCTAAAAATGCTGAAAGATTATCTTCACTTTGCTACCTTCTGTGTGCAGCTTTTAAGTATGCTGCACGGTGCTTCGCATACTTAAAAGCTCAAAGGGCACGTATTGATTTTTTTTATCTGTCTCTCTCTCTCTCACTCTCACTCTCTCTCTGCTCCTGACGGAGGGGGTGTGAGCTGCCGCCTTCAACAGCTTTGTGCCGCGGTGCTTCGCATACTTAAAAGCAAACAGCCCTATTGATTTATTTGCTCCTTTGAAGAGGAAGATATGTTTGCATTCTTTTAATTGTGAGACTGAACTGTCATCTCTGTCTTGTCATGGAGCACAGTTTAAACTTTTGAAAAAGAGACAAATGTTTGTTTGCAATGTTTGAATAACGTTCCTGTCTCTCTACAACCTCCTGTGTTTCTGCGCAAATCTGTGACCCAAGCATGACAATATAAAAATAACCATATAAACATATGGTTTCTACTTCGCGGATTTTCTTATTTCGCGGGTGGCTCTGGAACGCAACCCCCGCGATGGAGGAGGGATTACTGTATAGAAAAGCACTGCAGGACTTTATTTCTATTACTGACCAAGCCTGTGTATGTTCACCTATTTGTGTCCAGGTTTTTATAGCTTGTATGTTTGTTGCCCAGTAGTAAAACTGAAAGTTAGGCAGAGCCATGCCACCTTCTGTCTTAGGTCTTTGTAGAGTTGCTCTTTGGCTACGTGGATGTTTTAGGTTCCAAATAAACGAGGTTATGGTTGAATCTAATTGCTTAAAGAATGATTTATTGATGTATATTGGAATGTTTTGAAATAAAAAGAGAAGCTTAGGAAGGATATTCATCTTAACAACGTTAATTCTTCCAGCTAAAGTGAGGTGGAGGGTTGACCATCTATACAAGTCTTGCTTAATTTTTTCCATACAGACAGCGAAATTTTGTTGATAAAGAGATTTATGTTTACTTGTGATATTTACCCCTAGGTATTTAAACTGATCTGTAATAATAAAAGGGAAGGTGTCCAATCTAATATTGTATGCTTGAGAATTCACTGGAAAGAGCACACTTTTATTCAAATTAATTCTGAGACCAGAGATCTTTTGAAATTCTGTAAGTGCTGTTAAGACTGCAGGCACAGTATTTTGTGAGTCTGATATATACAAAACCATATCATCTGCATATAGAGAAATTTTCTGTTCCAGTCCTTCTCTGATAATCCCCTTTATCTGATAAGAATTTCGACAGTGAACTGCCAGTGGTTCAATGGCGATTGCAAATAGCAGTGGTGACAAGGGACATCCTTGTCTGGTACCACATTCTAGGTTAAAGTAGTCTGAGCAAATGTTGTTAATACAAACTGAAGCTTCTGGATTGGTATACAGTAGTTTGATCCATGCACAAATATTCGGGCCAAACCCAAATTTCTCTAATGTAGTGAAAAGGTAGATCCATTCAATCATATCAAATGCTTTTTCTGCATCCAACGATAATAATATCTCCAGGGTGTTTGTCTTTGCAGGTGAATATATTACATTGAACAGGCGTCGGAGATTGGAAGCTAAGTGTCAGCTTTTAATAAATCCAGTTTGATCTTGTGATATTACCGAAGGCAGCACTTTCTCCATCCTTGTAGCTAGGACTTTGGAGAGTATCTTAACATCATTATTCAAAAGTGAAATTGGTCTGCATGATGCACATTGTGATAAGTCCTTGTTTTGGAAAGACGGTAATTAATGCTTGGTGAAATGTTTGAGGCAAAATTTGATTGTCTCTAGCTTCTGTAAATGTTGCTAATAAGAGGGGAACTAGTTGATTGGAGAATTTCTTATAAAATTCAACAAGGTAGCCATCAGGGCCTGCTGCTTTCCCGCTCTGAAGTGACTTTATAGCATCTAGTAATTCTGATAGCGCCAGAGGTTTAACCAATTCCTTTGCAATAAAAGTATCTATTTGTGGTATCTGTAATGTATCCAGAAATACATTAGATTGTGTGTTGTCATCTTTGAACTCAGTAGAATATAAGGATTTATAGTAGTCTTTAAATGTGTGCATTATATTTTTATGGTCAATAATTTTATCTCCGTTCGTGTTGGTGATTGCTGGGATTGTATTGTGAACTTCTTGCTTGTGGATTTGTTAAGCTAAGAGCTTATTAGCTTTCTCTTTGTGTTCATAGTAATGATGTCTTGATTTAAAAATGAGTTGTTCAGTTTCTTTGGTTGTTAAGAGGTTGAGCTCTGAATGCAGAGCCTGTCTTTTCCTATGAAGAGCTTTACTTGGACACCTGGCATGTTCTTGATCTATTCTAGTAATTTCGCTGGTTAGCTCTGATACCTTCTTGGTTTCTAACTTATTTCTGAAGATATACTTCCTTTCTTCTTTCCTTATTTGTAACCTAAACAGGCATCTCTGCTCTCTTGAGATACCAATCTTACCTGCTTTCACTTCTCATTTGGCTGTGCCAGTATCTGTTTCACAGTAGTCTGTTGTCTCTGCCTGAAATCTGTTCTTCACTTGGAGAATTAAAGCATTTTTCATTGTTTGATCTTGTAATTTTTCAAAATCAAATCATCTGGATATGTGTGCCTTACATCCTATTCTCCTCAAAGTCATCTTTAAAAACGCTGTCACATGGTGGTAATCACTCCCAACATCTGCTCCTCTCCTAACTATCATTTCTAATAGGAAATGTCTGTATGTACCATTGATCATCAAGTGGTCAAATTAGTTACAATCTCTGGAATTGGGAGAGCTCCAAGTTGGTTTATGTATGTCAGCCAAGGTTTTAGGATGTGCACAGCTCCACCAAGTCTCTCACCATTCATGTTCATGGTACCACATCCTTCATGCTTCCCCATGACTCACTCAACATGGGGTTTGTCACTTCCTGCCTTGGCATTTAGGTTTTCAAATGCAATCAATAAGTCACAGAGCGGTACTATTCTTGCTTCTTCTTGCAACTGATCATAAAAGGTTTCTTTCACTGTATTTTAGCTACCATTTGTTGGCTTATAAAACTGGATCAGTGATAGGTTGGCATGTATTCTCTTCATTCTGGCCATGATTAGCCTGCTGTTGGTACGCTTCCACTGCATTAGGTATTTCTCTGTAGCCACTCTGATGGCCACTCCTTTATGGTATTGATTGTCTTCCCTTCCTGAGCATAGCATTGTTTCTCCAGTCTGTGTTCTTACTCTTCCTGATCCATTCCATCTGCTCTGACTAATTCTGACTAATTGTTGTTTAACAGACCTCCTCATTACTGTACCTTGCAGCAGTGTGCCTGTTTTGTACATGGTTCTCATGTTCCAGAAATATTTGGCATTCAGGACTTCCATCTTCATGTCAGTAGCTTCTTTTTGGCTTTCACCTCTGCCAGTCATACAAGTATATTTTGATAACTCTGGAAGTCCATTACACACAGTTTTGGTTGCTTCCTTTTTTGCTCTTTCCATAACAAAGGGGCTTTTTATGGGACAGGACTGTTATTACCAACTCTTAATCAGGAGGACAGGCATCGCCCATTGCCTGGTCTTTGACCTTCAACTTGTTGGCATGGGTGACCCTGCCAGGAACTACACTTCTACCAGCATAGCTCTAGGGATCCTTAAGACGCATAAGCTACCAGACCACAACAAGGTGACAATCCAGTCGATTTTTAGACTCTTACACCCTGAGTGGCCTGGTCCCGATAAAAATGTTTTGCTATATTATACAGGTGAACTATGCAACACAGTGATACAAACAATACCTCATTTGCAAGCAACAGGTGTCGACTTCACACTCCTAGTAATCGAATTGTTACAATATTTGACTTTTAATATAGTATGAAATCATACATATGGAGTTTAATAAATTGTCACAAAAAATTGAAAAATATAGTAATTATTTTGTATAAGGAATACTCAAGTGTTATGCATCACCCAAAAAGTTCTAACCAATAAATTTTGATCAATGTGATGAATCCTCCCACCGACCAAGCTATAGGCTGAAAACCACAATCAGCATTACACTGCTCTTCTGATTTTTTCATGTGCTCTTGCAAATTACTTCACAAAAAAACAGCTATCTGTAAGTGACACGTCAGTACTTACAGTAGATTCTCTTGATGAAAACATTATTGTATGATGTATCAATCATGAGATATTATCCAAATAAGAGGAGTCATGAGGCAACCTTGGACAAGTACCACCTTACATTTCCAGGTTATTAGCTCTGACTCAATTGGTCACACACTCACAAACCTCATACCATTGGATGGCAGTTACTGTGATGTCTCTGACAATATCTAGATATCCATATATGGACATAATGAGACACAGCCGAGGGTGTGCATAGCGAAAAAATACACTATTAAAAGCAGGACCAAACAATGCGAATAGTTTCATGTAAATTTCTAGGTAGGTTAGGGGGGTACTTGGGTATAAGAATGTATTAGGGTATGGGGTTCAGAGTTTTGATATGATTCATGGTTTTATGTGCAATAAAATTTTTCTGGACCTGGATCCCCATTTAGAGAGGTTTTGGATAGGGCAGAGGGACCCGTGGTGCCAAATAGTATAACTATTTATTTTGTTGTGTTATCAACTTGGAACTTTAGACAGGTACAGTTGACATGTCTGAGAACACCACAGAGGTGAAAAAACTGCCCTGGCATTACTTGTACATGAGACTGTATTAGAAAACAAAAATTTGAAAAAGTTACTGTGAGTGTGTATTTTTGTTTCCTACTTAAACAGCAGTTTCTAAGTAAAGGAATGTTTAAATTTGACACAGACATAGATTCTATCACATTTGAGGAGTTATCTGCCGTTTTAGTAAAAAAATGACTTTCCTGCCTTTATTTTTTGAATAATAATGCTTTAATTTGGTGTACCCCACCTCAGGTGGAGATTGCTGAAAAACGAATCAAGATGTAAGGGTATGGCTAGATTTTTGATAATTTCCCTGCCTCTTTTTGATTAATTCCTAACATATATAAAGTGGTTGAGGTAATAAAACTTTATATGAAGAACCGTGCAATCTATTGTAGTTAGGGAAGAAATAATTCCATGGTTACCAATTGTTTTTCACTTTTTTGACCATTGATTTTTATGTCACATTTTACTTTTGTTCGTTCTCTTTTTGAGTCTTTGTGGCTCTGACCCTTGTTAATTTTTTACACTCCTTTTTTATATTTTTCCCTCATTCTGTTTTTTTCTCTCAATTCACATTTATTTTGTTCAACCTTTGGACAGAACTTTTTTTCACTTTAAGCTACTATATGGCAACTCCTTTTATTATACTGTGTCACACACGTGCGAATAGGAGGAAGATGAGTGGACAGAAAGAAGGTAATTCCACACCAGGCCAGGGGATGGCGGGGTGCACTAAACTTTCCTCTGTTTCCTCTGCAGACCAGATACGGGAAAACGTGCCTGATTTATCTGCAAAGACATCACTTCCAGTTCTGGCACCACGAAAGATGTCACTTCCAGTTCTTGCATCATGAAAGACGTCACTTCCGGCTCAGACGCTCCAAAAGACATCACTTTCAGATCCGGCGCCCCCAAAAGACATCACCTCCATTTCTGGAGCCATTATGAAACATCACTTCCGGTCCCGGCATCCAAGATGACATAATTTCCAAGACCTGGTCTATAAAGATGCCATTTTAACTTAATGAATCAGTTCAACTTGAGTACTCAACCTGTGCACTTCAGTGCTTATTTAAAACCATTGCAGCCAGGTATAATATATGGGTGGCTGCCCTTAACCTTTCTGTGTGTCAGTGGCTGATTTATTTCACAACTGTCTAAAATGTATGTTGAACTGTAAGTGTGGTTTCGTTCACATTTATCCTTGTATATGCTTACATTTGTTGATATATTTTTTCAAATTCTGGAAACATACTTGGAAACACTGTTTTAAGTCTTCCATTTTTATCACAGTTTCTTGGAAATACTACATTAACTTACTGCCTATAAACAAGACTTATTGCTCTTTTATCTCAGACCTGGAAGTACTTCCAATGCCAGGGCATAGCCTGGGGAATATGCTTCCAGGTGAAATGTCCTTCCACTATACTGTCCTCCTAGCCGAATATTGTTCCTCGGTCCAGCCCAGCTGAGCCACCACTGTACCTACTGTCACATTGGCATCTTATGCCTATTTTCTGGGCAAGACAGGACAATCTTCGTCCTGTTTCTTGTGGCAGAATAGGGCTGGCCTCCTCTCCAATTAAGGAACCATGCTCCATCCCAGCCAGGATGCCCGTCCATATGTGTCGACTATCACACAGCATAGCAATATAGGCAAAAAGCAGTTTTGGCCACGACTACCTCAACCCTCGGAAATAGCAGTTC
Organism: Erpetoichthys calabaricus; assembly: GCF_900747795.2. Classification (NCBI taxonomy): domain Eukaryota; kingdom Metazoa; phylum Chordata; class Cladistia; order Polypteriformes; family Polypteridae; genus Erpetoichthys; species Erpetoichthys calabaricus. The sequence continues at coordinate 155,627,787 of NC_041395.2, forward strand.
ATGATTTCAGTTAGGTAAAACCATATATAAAATCACTGGCATTATAATGTTTTTTTTTTTTTTCACTCAACTTTGAATAATTAGCGCACAGTCTGTACCAGATGGACAATAGAGGAGATGGTACAGAATTGAAGGGGCAAGCCACAGGTAAAGAGTACAGAGCTGGAAGGCAGCAATACATGGCAGACCTGACAATGTTTGAAAATTAAACAATAAATAGTCTGTTTTCATGGTCTGAAGCTGACACGAACATCCAAGACTAAGGCGGCAGCCAGTGAAGCTTGTCTGCCTATGAAGTGGCAAATAGGAAAAGAAATCACATTTAAAAAAACCTCCAAGAAAGTTTTACATGTGCTCTTTCCACTTGGTGGAAAACAAAGCAATCAGTGTGATAACCCTGTTCCAAAGTCCCAATGTGAAAACAAGAAGTATGTAGATAGGTTTTTTTTAATATTTTGCCAACCTTGCACTGTCCAGCAAACAATCTGGCTTCCCAATATAATATATTCTATGTCTGTCACTATGGTTGTCACAACAGGTAGACAGTTTAAGAAGCACTTAGAAATTTAACAAGTGAGTTGCAGAAAATGTATTTGAAGGATTTAACATGCTACTTTAGTTACGATGAGTTTCAGGGACCCTCCTATGAGTTAAGATGCTTTTGGAAAACACACTCCAGGATCTCCATCTGTGAACCCACCTCGCATTTATGCTACCAGCCTCATCACATGACAGTGAAAATAAAGCCAATCAGGACTGTGCCAAGTCAGTTAGCCCCTTCATGATTTTGCAATGGTATGGGATGCTTGCGCACCTTCACATTGTCAAATTAATTTCAAACTGGTGCTTATGCCATGCCACTGCTCTGCCTGTTCCATCTGCCACTGCATGACATAAACATGCCTTCTAAGAATGTGCTTATGTTACTTGTAGGTCAAAGAAGCTTCTCACAGCTCAAGACACCCACTCTCACAACAGTGTCCAGCAACCACCTACCCCACACAAACAAATGTAAAAAAATTCACTCTTTTCACTCACACCTCGAGAAACCAGGTGAGCTAACATTTTCCATAGTCTTTTCAATAATATTTAGATGTCTGGCAGAATCATGTTGTTATTAAGTTAAGCAGAGGTAGTGTGCATGTTTCTATAAAATACATTGGCATTACATCTAGGGATGCTTACAGCCCCACTAATAAAATTTTTCTTAGATAACTGTTGAGATGGAAATTAACCAGATATGAAAAAAACTTCTCTAAAACATTTTAATTTTTTTTTTTATTTATTTACCTTTACTAACACTTTTTCTGGAGAAAATAGCACTTTCTGTGACACAGTCCATGATTTTTCAAGGAGCGTTGAAGCGTAGCATGGATGAGGCACTCAGCTACTTAGAGTGAAAACTGAACTCCTTATTCATGTAACACAACCCTGCTTTGGTTCCTATAAAACCTTCTGACTGGCAGTTCTGCTAATTCAGTTTGACCTTTTTATGGTCTCATCCGTGTACATCTGAGCAGAGTGTGAACTTCATCATAGAAGAATATGACATTAAAGAAAGAGGAAACTTGAAAAAAAGACATTGATTCTCTTTGCATATCTGTTATGGATGAGGTGGCAATGTATATAAACAAAGCAAATAGCAATTAGTTCCATTTTACACTCTATGGTTAGAAAAAATAATACATTTCAATGGGGAGTTCATTAGGCATTAAAGTACAATAGCTTCATAAATACTAAACATACCCAATTCCAATTAAAACCCCCTGATGCCATAAGGTGAAATTAAGAAGTGTGTCATTCTTACATTACTAGGGCATCTGCATCTGGGAATTTCTTTTTTTTTTCATCTTCTGTATTCTTCATATCAAACATACTTAAAATTTTGTGATTTGATCATTATATAGGTTTATTAGGTCATTATTATCTTGGGTAATATTATTTGTCTTCTTATTCTTCTTCTTTCGGCTGCTCCCGTTAGGGGTTGCCACAGCGGATCATCTTCTTCCATATCTTTCTGTCCTCTGCATCTTGTTCTGTTACACCCATCACCTGCATGTCCTCGCTCACCACATCCATAACCCTTCGCTTAGGCCTTTCTCTTTTCCTCTTCCCTGGCAGCTCTATCCTTAGTATCCTTCTCCCAATGTACCTAGCATCTCTCCTCTGCACATGTCCAAACCAACACAATCTCGCCTCTCTGTATTTGTCTCCCAACCTTCCAACTTGAGCTGGCCCTCTAATGTACTAATTTCTAATCCTGTCCATCCTCGTCACACCCAGTGCAAATCTTAGCATCTTTAACTCTGCTACCTCCAGCTCTGTCTCCTGCTTTCTGGTCAGTGCCACTGTCTCCAACCCATATAACATAGCTGGTCTCACTACCGTCCTGTAGACCTTCCCTTTCACTCTTGCTGATACCCGTCTGTCACAAATTACTCCTGACACTCTTCTCCACCCATTCCACCCTGCCTGCACTCTCTTTTTCACCTCTCTTCCACAATCCCCATTACTCTGTACTGTTGATCCCAAGTATTTAAACTCATCCACCTTTGCCAGCTCTACTCCCTGCATCCTCACCATTCCACTGACCTCCCTCTCATTTACACACATGTATTCTGTCTTGTTAATACTGACCTTCATTCCTCTCCTCTCTAGAGCATATCTTCACCTCTCCAGGGTCTCCTAAACCTGCTCCCTACTATTGCTACAGATCACAATGCCATCAGCAAACATCATAGTCCACGGGGACTCCTGTCTAATCTTGTCTGTCAACCTGTCCATCAACATTGCAAATAAGAAAGAGCTCAGAGCCAATCCCATATGTAATCCCACCTCCATGTTGAATGCATCTGTCGCTCCTACCGCAGACCTCACCACTGTCACACTTCCTGTCACACATATCCTGCACAACTCTTACGTACTTCTCTGCCACCTCCGACTTCCTCATACAATACCACAGCTCCTCTCGAGGCACCCTGTCATATGCTTTATCCAGGTCCACAAAGACGCAATGCAACTCCTTCTGGCCTACTCTAAACTTCTCCATCAACATTCGCAGAGCAAACATTGCATCTGTGGTGCTTTTTCTTGGCATGAAACCATACTGCTGCTCACTAATCATCACCTCACTTCTTAACCTAGCTCCACTACTCTTTCCCATAACTTCATGCTGTGACTTTTCAATTTTATTCCCCTGTAGTTACTGCAGTCCTGCACATTCCCCTTATTCTTAAATATCGATACCAGTACACTTCTTCTCCACTTCTCAGGCATCCTCTCACTTTCCAAGATTCCATTGAACAATCTGGTTAAAAACTCCACTGCCATCTCTCCTAAACACCTCCATGCTTCCATAGGTATGTCATCTGGACCAACAGCCTTTCCATTTTTCATCCTCTTCATAGCTGTCCTTACTTCCTCCTTGCTAATCCGTTGCACTTCCTGATTCACTATCTCTACATCATCCAGCCTCTTCTCTCTCTCGTTCTCTTCATTCATCAGCCTCTCAAAGTACTCTTTCCATCTGCTCAACACACTCTCCTTGATTGTGAGTACATTTCCATCTTTATCCTTTATCACCCTAACCTGCTGCACATCTTTCCCAGCTCGGTCCCTCTGTCTAGCCAATCAGTACAGGTCCTTTTCTCCCTCCTTAGTGTCCAACCTCTCATACAACTCATCATATGCCTTTTCTTTAGCCTTCGCTGCCTCTCTCTTCACCTTGCACCTTATCTCCTAGTACTCTTGTCTACTTTCTGCATCTCTCTGACTATCCCACTTCTTCTTTGCCATCCTCTTCTTCTGTATACTCTCCTATATTTCCTCATTCCACCACCAGGTTTCCTTTTCCTCCTTCCTCTTTTCTTTTCCAAATCTCATTTGGATTTGTAGAGAGTCATAAATAAATATAAATATGCATATACCAGACTTTGAAAATGAATATAACATAAATTAAGAAACACAGAGGACACAGCAGAATAGTGTAACAAGGCCTATTGTGCACTGGGAGAAAAGTGAAGTTTTTACTCTTAAATATAATCAATAAACCAAAGCTGATTTTTTATTTACAGATAAAAGCAGCTGACCAAAATGATTTTTTTTGGTAATACATGTAAAAAATATGTGTCCCTCCATTATAAAGCTGACCTAATTCACATCAAGCTTCAGGGGTCTATAGCCACTCCTTTCAACATCAAGCTCAAGGCAGGATCTGACCCTGAACATGTCACCTGTTCATTCCATAGCTCCCTTATGGCCAATTTAGTGCCATCAACAGTGATGCCTCTGTATTCAGGGCAAATGGAGCAGTGCTGTAATCCCCCAGAAGATGGTGCTGTTGTGCAAAAATTAAATAAGTACCAAACTCACCTCAATCACATTATTAAAATGTGTATAGCAACTTCATTTTAGTCTTCATAATTAGATTTTTCCAAATTCTGTGATATGCTCAGCGCAAGTTCTTTTTTGGAAAAATATATGTTTTTTGAAATTGTGAAATTCTTATTGAGCCTGGCACCACTATTTTTATTTTCAAGTTGTTTAGGCAGCCCTTCAACTCTATAGTGTTCTGGGGATAACTGTGCTCATGTGTGCCCTGAATTTTTCAGTTCTGCCTTGGGGCTTGAAGGCTAGATGCCTTTTAAAAGAATATTCCATCCAAAACTAATATTTATTTATCTGTTACATACCCCATGTATTTTATAGTGGTGGCAGAGAAAATTTTAAAATCTCATCTTTTCATTCAGAATGGAGAAAATGAAGTTTATGATATACTGTATTAGAAGGCAATAATAACCAGTGTTGTACAATGGCAAATGTTGTGTAAAACCTTCATGGAAAAAAAAATAATAATATCAACTTGTGTAGCATAATCTCTATTGTCTGTTATCTAGTCATTTTGCTCAAAATGTGCAAAGCATGTGCTTTTTTGCTGTAATATTGTTATATGGTGTGGCCAGGTGGTGGAATGAGAGGGTGTGGAGCCAGCCGGGTTCTTCAATTAAATAAACAACAAAAATTAACAAAGACGCACTCCTTAGGTGTTATTGCCCTTGTCTCTGGGCAAAAAAGTACTTATGAATGGGGTACTGGGGTAGTGTAAATAGAGAAGTCAGGTGCCCTCACTGAGCAGTTTCCTGGTGCTGTGGGTAGAGAAGGAGAAGACAGTGTTAGCGATATTGCCCCCTCTTATCCTTGTGGGCTATTACATACCTCGACAGAGCCAGCAAGGAGATACTCTGACATGCATGAGTAACAATAGTTACTTAATGAATTATCGGCGCAAACATAAATAGGAAACTTAAAGCCTCATGGGACTAACTTTTAGAATTGAAGACCTATCTCTCCCCTCATTCATTGGTTAGTTGTCCTGTTTTCAATTCAAAAAGTGACTCCCATGAGGTCACACAGTTCAATTCAGGGTTCATCAAACTAGAAAATCTTGTTTCTCATCAAGCCTGTTCGTCAAATCAGGTTTATATTGTGGTGAGCGGCTGGGGGCGGTACCCAGCCAGGACGCCTGGAAGGACCAGTACAGGAACTATGCCTCCTCCAGACCACAAGAGGGCAGCTGTCCTGGTTGGTTTGGGGACCATGGAAACAGAGCATGAAAGCTCAACCCTATAGGGGCCCATGGTCATCGCCAGAGGGCGCCCTGATGCCTGAAGAGCCCTGGCCGTCAGCACTTCTGCCACACCCGGAGGTGCTGGTGGAAGGAATACCAGGGACACCTGGAGTGCTTCTGGGTGCTCAGCCGGCAATTCTGCCACACCAGGAAGTGCCGGTGGAAGTTCATCGGGAGGAACCTGGAGCACGTCAGTGTGAACATAAAAGGGGCCTCCTCCCTCCATTTGATAGCCGGAGTTGGGTGGAATAGGACAGAGCTCGGTGGAGAGGAGTGCAGGTGGTCAGGAGAAAAGAGGCATCATTGTAAAAGGCCTAGACTTGAGAGTGATTGGTGCAGGGGCACTGGGTTGTGTGCAGTATTGTAAATAGTTGATTATGAATAAACATGTGCTTGGGTGTAAACCATCGGTGTCTGCCTGTCTGTTTCCGGGCTGCTTTCGATAATATATATACATATATATATACGGTGTATATGGTACTTGGCCTACATACTGTATATTTCACATAATATTCCATAAATCACATAGTGTGTAAAAATATGTGTAAGTAATGGGATTCCCAGAAACAATCATGAAACAATCATGAAAATTATATCAAGATTGAGTTCTGACACTTCATTTTCACATGTCCTGTTTTTTATGGCACATTAGTAGTCTCATCAGTAGTTTAGGGTCAGTCTCTATCCAGAGATTGCAAAGTTGCTGAACAGCAAAACATAATAACAAATATTGTAATATAAAAAACACTGTATTGCATTATACACAGACACAACTTCACCAGACACCAATCTATGTGCAATAAATGCTTTTGTATTAAGTGCAAGAAGCACTTCATGCTGAATCTCTACTGAACTCTACTGCCCGCAAAAGCTCTCTCCAGTGGTACCTCCAACAGAGCTACCCATTGGTACCACATCTTGCATGCATCCCTGTTGATGTGTAGAGGGCAAGGCAATGAGAGGGATGCTGCCACCCAGTGTACTGGAGAACACATAGCCCTGGAAGGCAGTCACCTGCTCTTTTTCCTTTGTTTTTGCCTTCCAACCAGGAAAGTTACCATCCATTCTGGCCAGCATGCTCATCCATCCACATTGTCGATCCATTATGATGACATCCTAGCTAGGTGAGGGAACATCATCCATCCTAGATGTGATGCCACACCATCCCTGCTTTCTATTACAATCTATAAATATATATTCTGTGCATATATATTATTACATAGTGAACACTGTACTGAAGAGTCAGATTAACAAAACAAAGTACTTAACCTGGTCTAATACTTTCCTTAACTATTTATGAAGTTTTTGTGATTTTTTAAAGAGAATCCTAAAGTATGGACACATCTCAATGTGTATCATAGTTTAAATAGTCACAGGATGATTATGCCATCAGCCATGCTCATGTGCCATCACACAACATTTCCATGTGATCATCAACATGGCCATAAACAATATGGCTGCACTCATGAACAAACTTAAAAAATGACATTGCCCATAAAAACAACATGGCAACAAAAACCTGTTACAAACAAATCATATTTTTCAATCAGGCACATGCTCTTAATAGAAAGTAATGAAGCTGTCAAAAATACAGTAATCCCTCGCTATATCGTGCTTCGACTTTTGCGGCTTCACTCTATCGCGGATTTTATATGTAAGCATATCTAAATATATATCGCGGATTTTTCGCTGGTTCATGGGTTTCAGTGGACAATGGGTCTTTTAATTTCTGGTACATGCTTCCTCAGTTGGTTTGCCCAGTTGATTTCATACAAGGGACACTATTGGCAGATGGCTGAGAAGCTTCCCAATCAGAGCACGTATTACGTATTAAATAAAACTCCTCAAATATATTGTGAGCACAGGGGCTGTTCGCACCCCTAGAGGATATGGCCGCTCCTCAAAAAACGCTGAAAGACTACCTTCACATTGCTCTCTAATCATCTGAGAGTAGTATTAAAGACTTCTAGTTTGCCACACCAGCAACATTCCAGAGGTAATTATTCACCTTCCTACTGAAACTATGTCAGAGGAATATTAGGTCCAGATAACCTTTAACAAAGTGCAGAAATCTCCATGAAAACAGCACAGGGAATGTTCTACAGATAATCTGCAGCTTTGAGCACAAGTAATGTTTCTAAAAACACACTACATGGGTTTATCTAAGATTCAGACTACCTGGAAAAACTAACAAAAAATCAGGACAAACCCGTTGTCAGGAATTGCTTTAACAGTTGGAAGGAATAGGAGAAAGAGTTCCTGTATTGTTCTAGTGTCTTTATCCCACAGCGACAGGCATGCATGCATGAATTCTGTCACCCTTTTTTTAAAAGACATGTGGAGTGTCTAAAGATATTGTGATGATCAGGAAGAACAGGGGGTATTTGAACAGACAAAGTCATAGTCAGAAACAGCAAAGGGTCAAAACCAGGAGATCATATCCAAACAGGCAATCAAGAATCAAACAAAAAAACGTTACTCCGGAGGCAAAGGCAAGATCAAGTCAGAGACCAGAAAGCAAATGTATCGCTAGGGCCTCCTTACGTATACAGTAATCCCTCCTCCATCGTGGGGGTTGCGTTCCAGAGCCACCCGCGAAATAAGAAAATCCGCGAAGTACAAACCATATGTTTATATGGTTATTTTTATATTGTCATGCTTGGGTCACAGATTTGCGCAGAAACACAGGAGGTTGTAGAGAGACAGGAACGTTATTCAAACACTGCAAACAAACATTTGTCTCTTTTTCAAAAGTTTAAACTGTGCTCCATGACAAGACAGAGATGACAGTTCAGTCTCACAATTAAAAGAATGCAAACATATCTTCCTCTTCAAAGGAGCAAACAAATCAATAGTGCTGTTTGGCTTTTAAGTATGCGAAGCACCACGGCACAAAGTTGTTGAAGGCGGCAGCTCACACCCCCTCCGTCAGGAGCAGAGAGAGAGAGAGAGAGAGATAGAGAGAGACAGATAAAAAAATCAATACGTGCCCTTCGTGCTTTTAAGTATACGAAGCACCGTTCAGCATGTCGTTTCAGGAAGCAGCTGCAGCTGCACAAAAGATAGCAACGTGAAGATAATCTTTCAGCATTTTTAGACGAGCGTCCGTATCGTCTAGGTGTGCGAACAGCCCCCCTGCTCACACCCCCCTACGTCAGCGCAAGAGAGAGAGAGAGAAAGTAAGTTGGGTAGCTTCTCAGCCATCTGCCAATAGCGTCCCTTGTATGAAATCAACTGGGCAAACCAACTGAGGAAGCATGTACCAGAAATTAAAAGACCCATTGTCCGCAGAAACCCGCGAAGCAGCGAAAAATCCGCGATATATATTTAAATATGCTTACATATAAAATCCGCGATGGAGTGAAGCTGCGAAAGGCGAAGCACGATATAGCGAGGGATTACTGTAAAGCTAACTACACTAAACAGAATCAATGCATAGAGTATCCACTGAGGGACAGCACATACTACAGTCATTGTGAATTTACTTTATAATGATATTTGTGTGACATCACAAATGTGGATCACATGAAGATGTATACTTGATAAAATTTTCATGAATAAATACATTAAAGCATGTATTAAACATATGGAGGCAAGGTGGCACAGCTGTAATGGTGAGTCACACAACCCTTGATGGAATAATATATTGCAGTATTACTGTCTTTGTCAAACATACCAACCCTCAATTCCTGTCTTTGACCTTTCTTTCTCCGTGTAACCAGTCACCACACAATAAGCGTCTGTAATAAATGTAAAACCAACTGTAACCTTAGTATGGCAATTCTTCAAAACTTTTAAGGAACATTGAAAACATTTTACATGTTTAATTATTCCATCCATCCATCCATCCATCCATCTTCCATTCATCCATCCACCCAGGGTTATGCCAATCCCAGCAAGCATAGAAAGCAAGGCAGGAATAATCCCTTGATGGGGCGCCAGTTTATCACTACCTCTGTGTCACCATGCCCCAAAATGTTTAATTATTAACAGTATACATTATTTAAATTAAGTTAACAATTTATCTGTAAAATATAATATACATACTTTAATGCATTGCATCCTAAAAATGATATCAAGTATACATTCTAGTATTCTAACAGCACACAGCTTCTAAAGGATAGCTTTTGAAAATCTAAATCGACTTAGAAGCCAGTCATAACCATCTGTAAATATGCACTTACTTCTATTGAATTGAATTGAATTCCTTTGTTGTCATTGTATGTTACAATGAGATTCAATATGACTCCTTCCTATACGTATTTTCCTATAAAATGATAAATAATAATAATACGATACATAAACAATGAAAAATATACAATATGAAAGCATAAGTACAATATACATTTACAGATAGTGCAAACGGTTCATAAAGTGGCTCAAGTTGTGCAGTATTACAGTTGTAGTGCAAGTTTACAGTGAGGTAATTGTAACTATAAATACAAACAGTTCTACCATGAGCACTTGATGGACTGGTTGACTGCATTTATAGCTCTTGGGATGAAACTTTTCTGAGATCTGAGGTTCATGCAGGAAAGGCTCTGAAGAGTTTGCCGAATGGGAAAAGTTCAAAAAGACTATAGCAAGGCTGAGTGGAATCCATGCAGATGCTGGTGGCTTTCCTGAGGCATGGTGTGCTATAAAAGTATTTCAGGGCTGGAAGTTGTATCCCAATAATAATAAAGTAGCTATGGTATCTGGAATAGTTTAGCAATTCCATCCACCATTATATTGTTACAGAATGATTACAATCAAGTGCCTTAAATTTGTAAATGATATGCAATTAATTTCACCGTATTTGATAAAGCCCACATCATGGATGTCAATCTAAAAATAAAGGGAGAAAGAGTTACACTGCTTTGATGCTGGGTGCTGCCCATTTACAAAACCAAGGAGAAAAGTGTCTATGCATGGTGTGAGACTGCCATGAAAATGTGTGTGGCTTTACGCCAGGTTTCATTTTTTATACATCTCAAAGTGTGCGTGGAAACAGGTATATGCAACATTTTTGTGTGTAGGCACCGTTTATACATGAGGCCAATGGTCTCATGACACATCTTTATTGCACCCATAAACAAGGAAGTTAGGATGAGACATTTTTAAACTCTTTAACTCTAGATAATAGAAAAACCTTAAAAACAAAATCTAGTTGTCAGAAAAACACAAAATACACAAAAATATACACCTAAAAGTTGTTTAATATTACAACTTCACAATTATTGTGCAACAACATGCTTCTTTCTTCTTGAATTGAAATACCCAGTTACCTCCCCAAGTGTCCTTTGTAATGGCAAGGTCATAAGTGGCATTCTAAAGACATTTACTTGCACCTCACTTGGAGTTCTGTGCTGTACTTACAGGTTGCCTGCACGTGAAGTGGATAGGAGTCATTTTCTTTAAATTAATTCTGTCAATAAAATGTCAGTAGGAAAAAGGAGCAAAGCAATTCAACATTTAAAATCTACTAATTTCTGGCTACATGCTGACCCAGTCAATGATGTCACCACTGAAAAGATCCTATTGTTGTTGTCACATCTAGATAGGCAGAACCAGTGAACTTTGTCTTCTTACATAAGATCACTTCAATGGGTAGTAGCTTCCAAAGTCAGTGTCACCAGGTCTGAAGAGCTATTTAAAGCACACCCCAAAGCCTTTTATAATATGTGAGTGAACACTTCACGTGCAAAGTGATTCCATCATTAACTTGCACTTTGCTTGTTACAGTGCTTTACTTCACTGTTGTGTTTTATTTCATTTGTTTTCTTGCTGTATTTATTTAATTGTCCACTATTTTATATTTTATCTAGTCACTCCATCCATTTATTGATTTTCTGAGTGTTTCAGCATTGGGAAGGAGGCTGGAGCCAAATCTGGAGAAGCAGGAGACCTATCTGGATTGACACTCATGTACACAACAACACTCAATCACACTTCACACCAAACCAATTTTGGAAAAAAAAGGGATTACCCAGAAGAAAACTAGTATCGAAGGGGAAATATGCATTAATTTTACATGACTACAACAAACTAGAGTAGGGTATGTGGAGCTGTGTGGGAGCGGAAGTAACTAATGCATCATCTTGCCAAGTTAATGTGTTAATCAGTAATTAGGCTAAGACTTTGGGCTGCTCTATTACAATTTATTATTGCATATATATATACTGTAGTACCAAACTAGATAATGTAAAATCAGCTGAATTGTTACAAAGGGATATGAACAGCATACAGGCTTGAACAGATTTGTGGCAGATGGAATACACAATGGGAGATCTGAAAGTTGAAAGTACTGTATATCTTTCAAGAAGGACCTAGGAGTCATAGTGGAATCATCACTGTCTACATCAAAGATAATGTATATAAGCTATCAAAAAACTCATAGGTTGTTAGGTTATATAACGTGATATGTGGAGTCTAAGTCAAGAGAGGTTATGTTTAAGTTATATACTATGGTGTGCACTAGTGAAGTCTCACCTGGAATTTTGTGTAAAGTTTTGGCATCCATATTAAGAAAAAGACATAACAGCACTTTAGCAACTTGTCATCTTCTGGGTTAAAGAGGGACGACATATGAGGAGATTTGAAGGAGTTGAACCTTTTCAGTTTAACAGAATGGAGTTTAAGAGGGGACAAGATTGAAGTAGTTAAAATGATGGAATTAGTTCAGTGGATCACGGTTGTTACTTTATAAAACTTTCTTCAAGGAGAACATGGGGACACAGTTGGAATATTGTTAAGGGACACATGGAATAAATTATCAGGTAGTATAGTGGATAGTAGATCTCACCTTGATGTTATTTTGGACAAGTCTAGTTGAATAGGATAGACAGGCTCGTTGGCCTGAATGGCCTGTTCTTGTTACAACTATTCTAATATACTGTTCTAATATATCAGTATGAAGCACAATATGTTAAAAAGAGCTCCTGGGGTATTTTAAGGTGAATAATTTATTTTCATTACATTGATTTATTTGCCTGATGCCTTTATCCAAGGAGGCTTACAACATTTATGATACAATTGGTTACATTTCTTTTGGTTTTCCAATTGGAGCACAGGCAGGCCAAGTGACTTGCTTATGGTCACACCATGTCAGTAGCAGGGTTTGACCCCACAACCTCAGGGCTTGAAGTCCAAAGCCTTAACTGCTACATCACACATCCAAGAAAGACTTTCTATGTGTGTTGTTTTTGTTTGCCAGTTTTCAGTTCCCTGTTTTTGTATAACAGGAGATTGGTCTAGAATGGTTTTACCTAGACACAGAATTGCCAGCCCCATTTTAACTGGTCTAAGCCTTGGATGAAAAAACAAAATGTGAAAAATGTGCTAGGGACTTTAAAGTGCCATAGAGTGTCCATAACAAATTTAAAAATGACTTCAGTGTATGTAATGTATTAAAACCAACATAAAGCTGTAATAGACCAAAGCAAAGGCAATTAACCTTTATGTCTTTAATTTTAATTAAATGAAATGAAATACAATTAATTGAAAGATAATTAAATGTTAATTTGTAATAATGAAGTGCAATATTCAAGATATAAATTGCCATTTACACGGTTTGAAATATGAGAATAATAAAGTGCGTTACAAAGAAGCACAAGGGCAAACTGTGGTTTGATTAAGGCACCATCATCATGGAGTATGAATATTTTCCTTGGGTACACTTCTGCAGACTCAAAACTCAGACATGCTGTCAGATCAAGCAACCAATCAATAAATTAGTCTTTAAGTTATATAAAGCCTTTCACAGAGCACAACATCACAAAACATTTTACAAAGCAAACAAGTATGGAATTTAAAGTAACAAGATAGTATGCAAGATCATCTAATATCATGATAAAGGAGAAGGAACAAGGTGAAGTGCAAGTAAACATGAGTTGCATGGCCGCACCAAGAAAATCTCAAAGGCATTGGAAATAAATAAATCAATGAAATAACTGACGTTCTCATGTGGGCCCTGACATGCTAAGTACATACTTTCTCCACAACCTGCAGTGCAGCCAATTTAGAAGATAAAATCGACATTTTTCAGCTTAGTGCAGGAGTTCTCAACCTGCGGTCCGTCTCACTTGAACATGCAACCCTGCACAACCTTCTGGATGTTATTAGGCACAAAATATATATCTCTGCAGCCTAGAGTTTCCACCCTGGAGCCCCAACTAGATGGAGATCACTTCAAGGATGATCCAAGCAGGTGGCACAAAAAGAGTCTGGCTGCAGACCTCTAGAGCTCCACCCAATTATACTTTGGTTGAGACTGAGGTTGTAGGAGGGTTATTTGATTCAAATAATGCCAAGTACTGTTGAGTAAGTCAACTCCACCTACCAGGCTACTCCATGCTGCAGATGTTGTGAATTTTCTTCAGATTAGATGTTTCTGGCACTCAATCACAAATCATATGCATTGGCATTGTTCTTACACCACATTATGTTTATAAGATGTTTAACAGAGCACCAAATGTAAAGTATGTAATCATGTCATAATCTGCATGTCTGTCGAATCCTTTTATTGGAACATTTTATGATCCTTCTTGAGTGCTTTATTGAACAGAAATTTCATGTATCGTGTGCCGGTCAGGCGTGGTAGGCCCAAACGTGTTGTGAGGGTCTGCTGGGAACGTCTGGCAGAGCCCCCTGTCAGAAGTAGCTTCAACTGCCACCTCCGGCAGAACTTCGACCACATCCCGAGGGAGGTGGGGAACATTGAGTCCGAATGGGCCATGTTCCGTGCCTCTATTGTTGAGGCAGCTGACCGGAGCTGTGGCCGTAAGGTGGTCGGTGCCTGTCGTGGCGGCAATCCCCGAACCCGTTGGTGGACACCGGGCGGTGAAGGATGCCGTCAAGCTGAAGAAGGAGTCCTACAGGACCCTTTTGTCCTGTGGGACCCTGGAGGCAGCTGATAGGTACCGGCAGGCCAAGCGGAATGCGGCTTTGGTGGTTGCTGAGGCAAAAACTCGGGCGTGAGAGGAGTTTGGGGAGGCCATGGAGAACGACTTTCGGACGGCTTCGAGGAGATTCTGGTCCACCATCCGGCGTCTCAGGAAGGGGAAGCAGTGCAGTGTCAACACTGTATATGGTGGGGATGGTGTGCTGCTGACCTCGACTCGGGACGTTGTGGGTCGGTGGGGGGAGTACTTCGAAGACCTCCTCAATCCCATTAACATGCCTTCCAATGAGGAAGCAGAGCCTGGGGACTCGGAGGTGGGCTCCCCCATCTCTGGGACTGAGGTCACCGAGGTGGTCAAAAAACTCCTTGGTGGCAGGGCCCCGGGGGTGGATGAGATATGCCCGGAGTTCCTCAAGGCTCTGGATATTGCAGGACTGTCTTGGCTGACACGCCTCTGCAACATCGCATGGACATCAGGGACAGTGCCTCTGGATTGGCAGACCGGGGTGGTGGTCCCCCTCTTTAAGAAGGGGGATCGGAGGGTGTGTTCCAACTACAGAGGGATCACACTCCTCAGCCTCCCTGGAAAAGTCTATTCAGGGGTCCTGGAGAGGAGGGTCCGTCGGATAGTCGAGCCTTGGATTCAGGAGGAACAGTGTGGTTTTCGTCCTGGTCGCGGAACAGTGGACCAGCTCTATACCCTTAGCAGGGTCCTGGAGGGTGCATGGGAGTTCGCCCAACCAGTCTACATGTGTTTTGTGGACTTGGAAAAGGCATTCGACCGTGTCCCTCGGGGAATCCTGTGGGGGGTACTCCGAGAGTATGGGGTACTGGCCCCCCTGATAAGGGCTGTTCGGTCCCTGTACGATCATTGCCAGAGCCTGGTCCGCATTGCCGGCAGTAAGTCGAACCCGTTTCCAGTGAGAGTTGGACTCCGCCAGGGCTGCCCTTTGTCACCGATTCTGTTCATAACTTTTATGGACAGAATTTCTAGGCGCAGCCAGGGTGTTGAGGGGGTCCGGTTTGGTGGGCTCAGGATTGGGTCACTGCTTTTTGCAGATGATGTTGTCCTGTTTGCTTCATCAGGCCGTGATCTTCAGCTCTCTCTGGATCGGTTCGCAGCCGAGTGTGAAGCGGCTGGGATGAGAACCAGCACCTCCAAATCCGAGACCATGGTCCTCAGCCGGAAAAGGGTGGAGTGCCCTCTCAGGGTTGGTAGCGAGATCCTGCCCCAAGTGGAGGAGTTCAAGTATCTCGGGGTCTTGTTCACGAGTGAGGGAAGAATGGAGCGCGAGATCGACAGGCGGATCGGTGCGGCATCCGCAGTAATGCGGGCTCTGCATCGGTCTGTCGTGGTGAAAAAGGAGCTGAGCCGCAAGGCGAAGCTCTCAATTTACCAGTCGATCTATGTTCCTACCCTCACCTATGGTCATGTGCTATGGGTAGTGACCGAAAGAACGAGATCGCGAATACAAGCGGCTGAAATGAGTTTCCTCCGCAGGGTGTCTGGGCTCTCCCTTAAAGATAGGGTGAGAAGCTCAGTCATCCGGGAGGGTCTCAGAGTAGAGCCACTGCTCCTCCGCATCGAGAGGAGTCAGATGAGGTGGCTCGGGCATCTGATCAGGATGCCTCCTGGACGCCTCCCTGGTGAGGTGTTTCCGGGCACGTCCAACCGGGGAGGAGGCCCCGGGGAAGACCCAGGACACACTGGAGGGACTATGTCTCTCGACTGGCCTGGGAACGCCTTGGGATTCTCCCGGAAGAGCTAGAAGAAGTGGCCGGGGAGAGGGAAGTCTGGGCATCTCTGCTCAAGCTGCTCCCCCCGCGACCCGACCTTGGACAAGCGGGAGACAATGGATGGATGGATGGGTGGAAATAAATAATATGAAATTGTGCGATGTTGCCACTCTTTACATATTGTGTGCAGCAGTTACTTGCCGTCCCATGCCCCAGTGCTTTTCACTTGTTTACTCAGGTGTTCTTTTTACTTTCTCATATAGGGAAAGTATTGTAATCATCCAAAGATTCGATGTTGAGATTTCGATGAATCTTGACGTTTTAGACCTCCCTGACTTTCTCTTATATGAAGTATAGGGTAAAGTATTGGAATCCTCCAAAAATTCCCTTTCAAGATTTTGTCTGAAAGTACCATTTTTGGAATTATGTCTATGTCTGTGTGTGTGTGTGTGTGTGTGTGTGTGTGTGTGTATGTAAACACGATGACAAGTATTAGGTACAAAATGTAGATTTCTATCAACTTTTGGCCTATTTCCATTAACCGGAAGTGGCACTTTACCTTTTATTCATGCAGCTGCAGAGTCCGATTTATTCAACTTTACTTTTATAATAATTGTTCAATATATTATTAATTTGATTTGATTTGTTGTTGATGATTCTATAATGTTGGGCGGCATGGTGGCGCAGTGGGTAGCACTGCTGCTCACAGTTAGGAGACCTGGGTTCGCTTCCTGGGTCCTCCCTGTGTGGAGTTTGCATGTTCTCCCATGTCTGTGTGTCCAAAGACATGCAGGTTAGGTGCATTGGCGGTCCTAGAGGTTAATACATCAGGATGAACAGATATTCAATTACATACAAGCACCTGCGGTAAAAAAGAAAAAGGCACAGGTAAGCATGGTCAACCATCAGAATTTGGCAAGGTGTCATCATTCTTCTCCAGCTATCCCTATGGGAACTCTTTTTCAATCTAATACTTCATGCTCTCCTATTTTTTCTAATGAACATAGAAGGGGAGGGAGGAGGTTAGAGAGAACTCACCTAAAAATAAAAAGGCTTTCTTCTTTTTCTCTATCTTCTTCTGAATTTAAAGATAAAGTGTTTTCTTCTTCTGACTTTGATACTGAAGCATCTTCCACATCTACAGTGGTGTGTGGGGGTGTGTCTGCTCGCCCTGCGGTGGGCTGGCACCCTACCCGCGGTTTGTTTTCTGCCTTGTGCCCTGTGTTGGCTGGGATTGGCTCCAGCAGACCCCCTGTGTTAGGATATACAGTAATCCCTCCTCTGGAACGTAACCCCCGCGAAAGGTGAAAATCCGCGAAGTAGAAACCATATATATAACCATTTATATGGTTATTTTTATATTGTCATGCTTGGGTCACAGATTTGCACAGAAACACAGGAAGTTGTAGAGAGACAGGAACTTTATTCAAACACTGCAAACAAACATTTGTCTCTTTTTCAAAAGTTTAAACTGTGCTCCATGACAAGACAGAGATGACAGTTCCGTCTCACAATTAAAAGAATGCAAACATATCTTCCTCTTCAAAGGAGTGCGCGTCAGGAGCAGATAATGTCAGAGAGATAGAGAAAAGCAAACAAATTAATAGGGCTGTTTAGCTTTTAAGTATCTGAAGCACCGCGGCACAAAGCAGTTGAAGGCGGCAGCTCACACCTCCTCCGTCAGGAGCAGAGAAAGAGAGAGAGAGAGAGAGAGAGACAAAGAAAAACAAACAACCAAAAATCAATACGTGCCCTTCGTGCTTTTAAGTATGCGAACCACCGTGCAGCATGTCCCTTCACGAAGCAGCTGCACAGAAGTGAGCAAAGTGAAGATAATCTTTCAGCATTTTTTGATGAGCGTCCGTATCGTCTAGGTGTGCGAACAGCCCCCCTGCTCAATCCCCCTACGTCAGGATCAGAGAAAGTCAGCGCAAGAGAGAGAGAGAGAAAAGTAAGTTGGGTAGCTTCTGAGCCATCTGCCAATAGCGTCCCTTGTATGAAATCAACTGGGCAAACCAACTGAGGAAGCATGTACCAGAAATTAAAAAACCCATTGTCCGCAGAAATCTGCGAACCAGCAAAAAATCCGCGATATATATTTAAATATGCTTACATATAAAATCTGCGATAGAGTGAAGCCGCGAAAGGCAAAGCGCGATATAGCGAGGGATTACTGTAGTGAGTTGTATAATGGATGGATGGATGGATTCTATAATGTACATAGTATAAAAATATAATCATTGTCTTGCGGTTTACTCCTCAAATATCTATCCCCATATCTGAGTATATGAGAAAGTCTAGTCGAGACCATTCCCAATTTTTTTTCTTGTTTTAAACAGTGTAAATCTGGAAGTACAGGTCTTCTGTGTTACTGTTTTTTCATCGAACTCCACTGAAGTCTACGCAAGGTCCTTCATAGGCATCCACTTCCAAAATATTGGAATATCATAAATAATAATAATAATAATAATAATAATAATAATAATAATAATAATAATAATAATAAAAGTTTATTTTATTCCAGTTGTTAAATACAGTAACCATTTAATGACTTATTCAGAGTTTATTAATTAGGAAACATTGTGGATTAAATGGTGTCTCATGGCAATGACAACCTTACAGGTTTCCTGACCTGAATGCAAGAAGTAATCTTCCCTAAAAGACCTCAAAAAGCTCATTAATATAGGCTTTTTATTTATGAAAATTCAGCAATTAACTTGAAATTAGCTCTTTCAAATTAACTGTAAAGGGCGGCACGGTGGCGCCCTGCCAGGGATTGCTTCCTGCCTTGTGCCCTGTGTTGGCTGGGATTGGCTCCAGCAGACCCCCGTGACCCTGTGTTCGGATTCAGCGGGTTGGAAAATGGATGGATGGAAATTAACTGTAAAGGACATTTAAAAGGATTATTATACAAATATTAATATTGTTACTGTGTGTGTGTGGGAGGAGGGAGGGTATTTTAAGTGTAAGCCTAACATCTAATGCCCTTTTGAAGGAAACATTGATTTCTTATTGTGTAGCCCACTTAGCTGGTTGATAATTAGAGCTGCTACCCTCAGTTAAAAAAGGCTGAGAACCCTTGGCTTAGTAGAGGCACTAAAAGAAAAAAAGTCTAGAAATGTGACATCATCACACACTGTGCTTGAAATCACTAGGGTTTTTTTTCTTATAAAAGATGAAGCCTGCCTACCGTTAAAATTCAGTATTAGCAGGGAAAAGCCCAATACAGTATTAGCTTGACCTGAAGAAGTGGGAAACATTATGGTAATCTCCGGTGGAAACAACACAATACCAAAAAGCAAAAAGCTATTTTTTTGGTTTAAGTCTGATGATGAGAATGATGATATTGGAGCCCAGGCCCCATCTGATGATCAACTGCACAAACCTTACAGCATTTCTATGCACCTGTGTTATGGGGAACAGGAACAGAACAATTAAGGGAAGTGGCTCTTCTGTAAGGATCTTCATTTTGTAAAGAAGTTATGTTTCTATTTCCTACTTCTGAATTCAGATTTATATACTGTGTTACCCAGCTTTGTTACAGATAGTTAAAAGATATTGTGCACATGTGATTTGCCTTATTCAGTTGACTTCCTATATTTTGGACTTGAAGAATTGTATACTGTAGTAATTACAATTATTTTTCCATTTAATGTCCACATTTCATGTTGTGAACTTTACTCAGACTTTAATAAACAGCTTTAAATATAAATAACAATCAAACTACCTATGCCTTATTTGGTTTGTATGTTTCTATTTTTGAGCAAACAGTATAAAGCTACTTATTTTTTTAAGACAAAGATAAAAAATTGAAAGAGAGTAAACATAAGCTGAGTTTTGTCTATTTTCTAAATGTTGTGTATTTTGGAAAGAAGGGCAAAACTGTGATTTAGAAATAATTAACAATTATGATTGAATGTACATATTCTAATAGCAAAATATGGGCATTCGTTTGGAATTTAAGAAAATACATTTAAGTCCCAAGTGTCTGTCTTATGGAAGTTTGGTTGCCTTTAATACTGTCTATTAAATTATTTTTGGTTCATACTAAATTGCATTGATTTGTCTCTTGTGTATATACCAGAGGTGATGCTACCCAAGGACACCTATAGAGCTTAGGCATTATTAGTTTGACCAGAATCAGTACGTTTGTCCACGGGAATACAATTAGAAAATATAATTGTAGGTTTGGCTGATTGAAATGTAAGAGAGACTAGAAGAGGGCTGTAAGCGTGATTTGCAGGTAACCGCCGAGAGAGCTTCACGGACACATCGACGGAGAGCGATGCGAAAAGCAGGCACCACAACGAGTTCTGTCCGCGATCTGCGCAGATCGAGTCTTCAGAATGTGAGAAGGCTGGCGTCGGAGAACCTAAGGAGTCTGTCAGGTTGGTATGATTCCGTTAGCAGTCAACTGTCTTTGACAAGTTGGAGTACTGATGTGAACAGTTTTGTACTGGACTGTAAATCAGAAATACAGATTATACGTTTTATCATATCGTGCAGTCAGACACTTAAGGGCGATGTGTTCATAACGCTCATTCCGTACTAGTACTCTCGTAATAGCTTTTAGTCGAAGCTGTTGAAATTCTGTGTAGTATAACTATCGACTCACTGATAATAAACGGGGTTTGAAGTAGCGAACGTCAAGCTAAGTTAACCTCCCTTCAGGAGAGTGGCTGCTATAGTTTAGCAGGCGCCTCGTGCAGGGTTGACTGTTGTGACCCTTCAAGTCATAGTTCAAAACATGATTGGATGGAAACGTAACTAAACTTGGCGTCGTGCCACTAAAGAATTAAGACTCCGTATTAGCAAAAAGAAAGTAGCTGATAAAAGCAGCGGGATTTAACTGCATTTCCAACACTTGTCTGCGACTAAAGGAGGTGCACCTCACTTTTTTCTCTGTCCACGTCTGTCCGCGTGCTGCAGAAAATCTCAATATAAGAGACCAAAAGCTTCAGAGTGTGTCAGCTGCCTGAAAATCAATTCATGCAAGGGGTCTAACTGTAATTTATTAGCCATTAAGTTAATTAGTTCTGCAGCGAAGATGATCACTTGAAAGTTACAAGGAGATGAAAAAAGGTAAAAATGATAAAGTGCGCTCAGTAGAGGTCTAATAATTTTTTTAGCCTTAAACGAAAAAATAAGGGGACAGTAAGTACATTGTGTACTTTGTATCATTGTGTAGGATTTAACTTAAAAAATAATAATTAAGCAATTGCAAATTTTACTGTAGATTATTTTAGTGACAGTGTCCAGTACCGGGTACTTATTTAAATAGTCATATGTGGGACAAACTTTTTTTCAATCAAATTCCTTTGATATACTGTACTTGTAGAAGTAAATTGAATTTAATTCTTTGTGTCATTAGACCTTGCACTGCAGTGAAATTGATTTTTTGTTAATCTGGTAAGGAACATTTACTATAGAAATATATAGTAGACACAAACTCATAGGCAAAAAAATGTAAGTAAATAATACCAATAAATATATATAAATATACAACGATATAAAAGTGAATGTAAGTAAATTAATAAACACTGGATATAAAACATGCAACGGGCATCAGACAGAACATTTTGCAAGTGTTTACATGAAGAAAGAAAGAAAGAAAGAAAGAAAGAAAGAAAGAAAGAAAGAAAGAAAGAAAGAAAGAAAGAAAGAAAGAAAGAAAGAAAAAGATCAGAAGTACAAATTATTCCTTCTACCGTCGCTAGGAGTCCCCACATACATCTGAAATCGCTCATTTTCAGAATTCGCGTATTAACGTAGACTTCGGCTCTATTTACCTTTTTCTGGCTTTATTTTAACAGGAGCGCCTTGCTCAGCTGACAAAGTCAAACCGAGTTAACCCCTTAATCAGAAAGAGTGAATTATATGTAAGTAAAGCATCCGAATAGTTTATCAAAAAATATGTAAATATTAATAGTTTTCTATATGTGTGTTTCTCTCAAGTATACGGTACATACACTACAATCATACATACATATAACAGAACACTACACCCACACAAACTCTCACAGGGATACGGGAGAAGGTCCACACCTATTCATCTAACAAGGATAGATAGATTTAAGACTGTTTAATTATAAGTGAGTTTCTGCTTCATTTTTCTCTAATACAGTATGTCAAACTGGTGCATTTTGCTCTGTTTGCAGGTGTGGTGCTTTAAGACCTACAAAAGGTTAAAAAAAGGATCCAGTCTCGGTATCTAGTTACTATTTTAAAATTAACTTGCAGGCTATTGATTGGCTGACATAATATAAAAATCTTCAGGAAAAGTGGCCTTTGAGAGTCTACTGCTGGATAAGGGCCATGACAGAGCTATATAAATACTGAAAATAAAACTGGTGTCAATAACTGGGGCTAAAATAAAGATTTTTTTATGTCCCCAATTTTCGAGATTACAATAAAAAGAGCATCAACTACTTCAGTTTAAAAGAAGATATAAATAAAAGAAACCGATGTGGTGAATGAATGTCTTTCAGAGAAACTATGGCAGACTGCCCAGTTTTTCTGCTTGGAAGTGGGGATCATTAACTGATTTGTGATTGCTTATTTATTTATTAGGCATCACAAACACTATTCGCAAAACATTTATAAAGAGCTTGAGTGCACACATCTGTGAGGCTGCGTCAGTGTCACAATGGAGCAATTTTAATTATGGAACTAGAGCAACTTTCATTCCTTCGTATATGGAAATATGATTACAGGGAACTGAAAAATGAGAGGTAAGTCTTAAACAGGCATATGAAAAATATAATAACAGTATAATAAATGAGTGACAGTATCTGGATTAAAATGTGCATGGCTTCTTCTTAAAATTTGTTTAATAGAGAAAAAGCCAGAACCTGTAAAGCACCCACTGCAAAACTGCTAGGAATTTGATTACTGTATAACAGAAGACTGACTCCTTTAAACTTTGAAATACTTTATAAAGAAAGCTATGGTAAGGTTTTAGCGGTGAAATTAATGGAATTAAGATACTTTAATAAAATTATTTATTTAACATAAGATTAATTAAAAATACGTTTTGTTATAGTGTTCACTATAAATGCCATTTTAATTAAAAACAATAATGGATTCTTTGATTTGTAAAATATTTTGACATAGAGCTCAATAGATTAATTCATTAATTGCTTTGTAACAGGGCTCACTGTTAAAGGAACTATACATATACTTAAACTGTTTTACTTGTTTTGTAAAGTGCTTTGTTGTAAAGATCATCATGAAAGCAACTGTAAAAATAATAATAGATTCAATGTCTCGACCTGGTCAGCCCAGCTCAGCATGTTGTTACTGCAACCTTCACCAGCAAAAACAGAACAAACATGTAGATGTGAAAAATATCATATTATACTGTATTTTATCATTTTCATTTTTTAAACTATGAGAGAGGGATGGAAATGGACTAAACTAATTGTACACTACATACATTTAGTGGTTACTACTAGGAGTATATTTTAAAAAATGAATGTTTAATTTGTACAGTGGTCTTTTTCAATCCTTTCTCGTATCACCTATATGCTGATGACTGCCAAATTTATTTCTCCCTCAAGTCAACTGACTCCACTAAACCTCTTCTCGACTGCTTATCTGACATTAAGGACTGGCTGGCTGTAAACTTCCTTCACCTGAACGATTCAAAAACCGAGGTCATTGTTTTTAGTCCTGATCGCAAACAGACCCTACCCCTTGGCCTCGACTTTCTTTCCATTCCAGTAACTTCGTCTGTTTCCAATCTTGGAATCAAAATGGATATGGTCCTGAAAATGGATGCTCAAGTCAACAGCACAGTAAAATCCTGCTTTTTCCATCTCAGGCGAATTGCCAAACTCAAACCAATTCTGCCTTACCACCTCCTGGAATCAGTAATCCATGCATTCATTACGTCCCGGCTCGACTATTCTAATTCCTGCCTATATGGTATTAGTAAATCCACTCTTTCTAGACTCCAATTGGTTCAAAATGCGGCTGCAAGGCTTTTAACTGGAAGCAGCAGAAGCCAACACATTACACCGATTTTAAAAACCCTACACTGGCTGCCGGTTAGCTTCAGAATTGATTTTAAGATACTCCTCTTAACCTATAAGGCACTAAATGGTCTAGCCCCTGCCTACTTGAGTGTCTTGCTCCATCGTCACAATCCCCCTCGTGTTCTTAGATCCGCAGATCAGCTGCTCCTAACCGTTCCCAAGGCACGTTTTAAAGTTCGTGGTGAAAGGGCTTTTTCCGTCTGTGCACCCAGGCTCTGGAACTCCTTACCTTTAGTGGTTAGGCAAGCCGCTTCAGTCGCCACATTCAAATCACACCTAAAAACACACTTCTTCACATTGGCTTTTAATTCTTAACCTGTCTTATTTCCACTTGCTTTTTGCTATTTCTCTGTTTTATTGGGTCCCCTGACCTGTTTTTAGTGTCTCTGTTTTAATTCTCTCTTAATGTTTGTTTTAATATTTTGCTTTTAGTCTTGCTTGTTTTAACTGTACAGCGCTTCGGTCAGTTGTAATGCTGTGTTTTTAAGCGCTTAACAAATAAAAATGGTATGGTATGGTATGGTACATAGAGAACAGGTTAATTAAACTCTAAATTGATTTGTGATACTCAATATAAAGGACATCCAAAGATATATTTAATCTACACTTGTTATCACTATATCTCTCTCTCTACATAAAGACTTTCAAATTTCTCTGACTCAAAGAGATAACAGGTGGGCAGAAATTAATATCTGGTTACTCTATTAAACTTGTACTCTTATATTTACATATCATGAAGAAGGGGAGACTTAGGACTGTGTGAAGAATACACATATTAAATATCTTTAAATCTTAAGATTTTTCTCAGACCATTATTAAACAATAATCAAACTGCATTGCAATTGAAGATGAAAGTATGTGCACAATATAAACTTCTTACATAAACACCAAAGAACAACCTTTACATCAAAGAGGCCAAAACATACAGTCTAAAATGTGTTTATTTAACTCAAAGGTTGGGTAACACAGGGGGCAGCACAATATATGAAACAATAGAAAACTGAAAGAGAGTTCTGTGGATTTCCTGGGTTGGCTTCCACATGCCCTTCTCTAACAGATACCCCTTGTTCCTGCAATTCCCCGACAGACTACACCACCCTTTATGATATGAACACAATCTGGTGGATGTGCAAAGCTGCCTACACTTGACGAAAGCTAAAAGGATTATTCATTATGCAGCCATTGAACAACTAAACATTTATCTGCATCTTCCGTGTTTTTATTGTGATATTATTTTTCTTTATATAGTGACAAGTGTACTGAATTAACAGGACCAGGTGTGAATCAGGTATATGATTTTTCTCCAATAGATTTTTATTGAGGCATATGGAAATTGCTTTTCAAAATGAAACTCTATGTAGCCTGTTTTCTTCATTGCTTCATAGAACTGTGAAGTGTTAAAAAAGATCAACTGGAAAAAAATAATTATAGCAAAATATTAGCCAGAGGTCATCCGTAGTGGTTAATTATCCCTACCCAATTTCCATAAAACTGTATTTCACTTTAATATCTCAGTCATTAAATTATAGATTACAAAATTGTACATTTGTACAAACACTGTGTGTGCTTATTGTTTGTTCATAAACTGAAAGTTGTTCACACAGAAGATCAAAAATAGACAGTAGCATGCTGAGATGTTCCGTTAAACTTATGTTGCAACACATAACAAAGGACTTACTGTATGTTGACAGTTAACAACACATGACACATTGTTTATGCCAAGAAACCGGAAAATCTGGTGTTCATGTGAAAGGGAGTGCTAACAGATAGGTGCAAATAAAGAGTGCAGCACATGTCACATTCAGAGCGAGAGAGGGAAAGGAGAGTCTTGTCCTGTTCCCATCCTCATCTTGCAATAAACAGAAAATATTGCACAAATATGAAATGTGTGAGTCATTCCACAAGCAGCCGTATATTTACACAAACCATGTTACTTTTGCCTGCCTGCAAAAATAACTTGAAACAGACATAGTTGCAGTGAGTTTTTCAGGAGCGCAAAAAGAAAACCTGTCCTGTGACACTCATCTCTCAGTCTGCTATCTGACACTTAAGTGAAATTTTAACTGTTTGGTGCCATTAGCCACCACAGTGTCTCACCAGTCATCTTGTTCTCAACGTCTTTTCTAGAGATGAGTGGTGTTTGCAAGTGAGACTTCATAATGCCTTTCACAGGTAATCACTTCTGCTATTTAAAGCAAATTTTCATGTTTTTGGGAAAATGGCCAATTTTTGTTTTTTGAATTATGTCCAAGTGCTGGGCTTTTGGGGGGAGAGACCACCTTTCACATAATGACTTAGTTTTGCCTTAAAAGACGACTAGAACATGAGGCTAAACATTTACATGGGAAGGCCACAGATTAGGCTACAAATGAACTCCAGTATCACACGTAGATCACTGTGACATTTGACTTTACTCACTGACAAGGTAGTCAGCTTTAACTGCTTTATTAAGTGAACTGCCACTTGGGTCATTAAAGGGAAAGGGCCACTGCTATTTGATGAACTGCTGAGATAAGCACATTGTCCTCTTCATACAACAGAATGGAATTCAGCATTTAATTTGTGTCCTCGTAACTTACTGTTTACTCATCTGAAAGCAGATCAATCATGTATTGATATAAATAATGGCATTTTATAGAAACTGTGTAAATAATGAATGTGTATAGAGCAAAAATAAAGAAAATAAGGCATGTTTACTTTTGTAAACATTAATTTGTTTATGAACCTGATATAATTATTTGAAATACATTAATTTATACCTCAAAATGCAACCCACAGAATGTTAATAAATTTCTTTTCTCAGTGTACATGAACTTGGATCCCCATAAAATGAAGTCGAGCGCTTGATATTTTAACTTGTGATACTGAAAATGGATGATGAAATAAGAGAATAAGCAAGTAAAAATTAATCTATTATGACAAATAATATTTTATTAACACTATATTTCATTTCAATGGTACCCCATCAAGGATTGTTTCCTGCTTTGCACCCACTGTTTTCTGGATAGGTTCTGGCCACTGCAACTATGAACTGGAACATTCAGCTTTGATATAGGGTGGATGAATATGTTCTCTTTCAATTCTTGCTTCATTCGTTTCTGGTTGGCTGAGAGTATAGTAATATTTACATCCCTGACTGCACTTACTTCTCAGATTTAATTCTTGGATGAAATAATTCTTCAATTCTTACCTTTTGACATCTGTAAACTTTAGTGATAACCACCTAAGACATATTGACTGTTGATTACATAAGATGATTCATTAATTTATATAATGCTTATTAAATTGGTGTATTTTAAATAATACAGGTAATGTCAATAATTTTGCTGTCAGTAAGAGTTAACAGTGGATCTGGTTATGTAAGGAAATTAGCTGATAAGAAATAAACAAAATAACAACTTCTTTTATTATTGTTATTATTATTATTATTACATATATGAATTACATTAAAAGAACTTGATATTATGTTTTGCAAATTTTACTTTGTTGACAACCCTTAAGTGTCCCTGCATCAGTAGTAGTAGTGTGTGTATGTGAATATGTATAACTCCGTCCAGGGTTGCCTCCTGCATTCTTAAAAAAGATAAAATAAAAAGGTGTCCAAGTAGTTCTTCTGAGACATGCCATAGGGGAATCATTTTTAGTTCCCAAAAAATTACCCACATTAAGTTTTCAGAAAGAATCTCTTTTAATAATTAACCACAAATTGATGACAACAGATTTGTAAAATCCCAAAGGGATCCTGATTTTTAAAGGACTCTTGCAGCATTCAATAACACAAGCACAGTTCATTTCTGTCCACAAATTACCAACCTTTTTAGAGCCCAAAGAAACAATGTCATATACAAAGAACCCTTCCCAGAAGGACATGCATTTTTGTCAAGTAATGATTCAATTAGGAACCACATAACCCAGTAAACTGCCATTGCAGAACCTTTTTTAATAGTGTATGCTGCATGGGCAGATCAACTATGAAAATAATGAAGCTTAAGCTTCATGGACCCTAATCCTGGAGGAGACCAAGAAGTGACTTTGTTCCACATTGTTTACAAATTTTGGGTATCTACTATACTGTATAACACGTAAAGGTTAAATTAAAAAAAAATTCTGGTGATATGTTTTGGAGCAACCCACACTGAAGAAGATAACGGTGTTTACCCAGACCTCGATGCTGTTTGCGATTGGGCACTCATAACAGTTCAAGCTTCAGGGCCTCAAAAATGTAGGGCAGCTACTGGTGTGTTGTACTCAAATCTGCCAGGAAAGGCTTTGACTTCCTGTGACCCTGAATAAGCTGGTTTGAAAATGGATAGTTGGATCACTTGTGTTGTTGGTGACTAAGAATTGCACTGGTCTGAGTTAGTGAAGAAGTGTGAACGATGGCACCCTATGATGGATTAGTAACCTGTCTATAAAGGGTTATTTTTTTTTGTCTTTTTCATGTTAACCTCAATACTATAATGTAACACTCAGGTCTGAAAAAAGAATGTCTGTTTACATTTGTAATTGCCCTCCTAGGCTATAACATTATTGTTGGGTTGGGCTCCAGCATTTACTCGTACTGTATAACTGGAATAACCTGGAAAAATTAAGTTACGAAAATAACTGAAGAAGGGGCAGTTTTTCAATGGTGTAGAAATAAACACATAATATTAATAATAAGGTAATGGGTGGTGTAGCGTCTAGTGTTGTTGCCTCACAAATCTTGAAGTCTCAGTAAAATTTGCTTATTTTGCTTACATCAGTGTGGATTTTCCTTGGGTCTTTATTTCTTGCCTGCAGGTTATGTGCATTACATTGCCGTTGTATGATTGTACACTGCAACAGACTGGTGTCATCCAGTTTGAGATTACCTTCCTTTGGAAAAAAATGAAACTAAATTTTGATTAAATAATATAACAATAACAATAATAATAATGTTCGCCCACTTAAAATATTGAAATATTTATAATAGGTAATTCTGAAAAAAAAAAAAATATATATATATGTGCATTTTGGAGTTATCCGAAAGCAGCTTTCCTTTGAATGAATTAGCCTAACTCCAGTCAGAGTTTCCTCAGCTCAGAGCACAGTTTAGATGCATATCTAGGGTTAAAGAAATAGTTTTGCCTCGCGCTGCTTTTTCCTTTTTTTCTTTTCTTTTCTTTTGGGGCTCAAGGGAGTCATTTTTATGCTTGCGTGCGCTGGTCATATTAACTTCACGGACATTAAAAGAAAATCTCGATGAGGTATTGCAAAGAGGGTTAATCCTTAAGAAGCTTTTCAGAGACAGCTTCGCCACCAATAGCAAGCCAATTTAATAGAGTAGGGCGGAGTCCCGTTCCTAGCGACGGACTAATAAAAAAAAATATCACTTGGCAACCAAAGGCACCAATAACGTAAAGCAACCGCGTGTGTCGCAAAGTCTAATCCTATACTGTTGAAAAAGTCAGACTCGGATCCATTGTGGTGCTTGAGAGCCGGAGTATGGTATGGTCGGAGAGGGATAAGGGATTGAGACAACGTATAAATGCTCAGTCTGCAAAGGGAGCCGAACCTAAAATAGTACAACAGAAACTTTAACGAGAAAGGACATACGATAAATAAATTTTCCGGACAGTCAAGAAAAAGAGGGGCAGTGCGTTGACTGGAAGGACGCGACAACAGCGGCGGTGGGTTTAGCGGAGCGGAGAAACGCTCTCGTCAGAAATGATGCCCACATACATGATTCCTGCTTATTTATTCTTTTCGTGCTACATTCGAAGACCGGATGCAGTTTTGTGACTCTCTAGGTTTTCACGTCGTGGGTATATTGGATACAGAAGTACGACCACCCCCCCTGCCCCTTGCCCCTCAACCCAGCCCCCAATTCTAAGTTGTACGAAATAAGAGGAGCCAAATCGAAGAACGGACTGTTCGTGCATCAAGTCCGATGAGGCTACTGGCATGGGTAATTCATGTACACAAAAAGTGAAGTGAAAAGGGAATTAAAAAGACTTACAGAGACGATTATGCGAGGGTATCTCCGAGGAGACAGACCGTTCCAGAAGGCAACTTCATGACTCGTGAAAGGTATTTCGTTTTTTTTATGTTTTATATGCACCAATATATACCGGGTCCTGCAATGTATTGGAGAAACGATAAAAATAAGTTATCGTACAAACAAACACAATAGTTAAATGGAAGGTACAGGCAACCGTTGATGTGTGTGAATGACTCTCGCACCCGCTGCACGCTTGCCTGGGGCGAGGGCAAGAACCAAGCAAAATTAGGTCGCTGTAAGTAGTGCAGTTTTTGTATACGGACGTGTCTACTAGTTCCTGTAAAGATTTAGAAAGGTATAAAGAAAAAAAAAGTGAAGGGGAAGTTTATGATCGGTCGCATTTAAAAAGGGTTCCAACCGGCGAGATTTTAACTTTGTTCAACCTCCTTTCATAGAGCAGGTAAGTTGATATCCTACAGGAATTGTGTTTTTTTTCACCTGAATCAAGTATCTTTGTTTCCATTTTCTTTTACCCACACGGTTGATGTAATTATGCATTGACAAAAGTATGGCTTAAGTAGCGACTTTTAAAGTTTTATCGCTTGTGTTTATCATTACCAATCGTGCACTTACCCTGCAAAACCACATTTAGTACTAATACAGTACAGATCTAGACGTTGCTTTTTGTGTTTTTACAGGTGACACTTTTCCTTTGCTGCTTTTGTTGCGTTTTTAGATTTGATTAGTAGTGTACTTAAATGTTAGCCATTTTATCAAATATTGTGTGACGACGAGCAGCATGAAAAGACTATTACAATATTAACTTTAAAGTGACACTACTATAGGTTCGTTTTCTCATTTATCTAACATATCCTCCTTGTTAACGGTTATCCAGTATTGCTTACGACCATCATCCTTTTCCATATCCTAGCAATCTTTTTTTGGTTATATTTGTACGGGTTTGTTCCTGACTCAGTGACACTTTCTGCGCTGTGCGCATTTTATTTTTTGCCCAACATGCAATCGATGCATGCACATTCTTTCCGAACTTTTTCAAAGTAGATTCTCTTTAGTCTGCAAAAGCCGTGCCGAAGCAGATCGGTTGAAAGTGGATACCCGATGGTCTGCATCGTTTAACAGTTGATTGTTTAGTGAGTGCAAAAATCGGAAGGTGCCTTCTTTTGTTAATTGTAAAACGCTAGTTTTAATGGCGCACACGTTAGAAAGACGACGTTACTTTGTGTTCATTGCATATCCAGTTTTATTGAGCAATCGGAGTGGAGGGGGATAATTCAGCATTCATTTGAAATGAAGTTTTTTTTTTTTTAAGAGCAGGATGTTTTGGTTTTACTTTGCTGGCCAGTGTGAGGCAGGGAACGAACAGCTCAGACCAAAGCCCACATTTGTCATTTAAACATATATAATAGTGATGGGAATTTGATTTAGAATTGAGACATTACTTGATCCCTCTAAACGACAAAGTTTTTACAATGGGGATCACGAAGAACAGGGAAGCCATTCATATTCAGTGAGCAGATGAAAGAAGGAAATGTTTTTACTTGGCACTTAACCAGGATAATTAGTCATGAAAGTCACTTGTAAGCAGCTCTTTACTTGTATATTCCAAGTGTAATTTTAAATGCATTTTTACTCCTCTGCAATAGAGATATTTTTGGTTGTTTTACTATGTGATATGTGTTCATGTTGCTGGTTTTAATTTAGGCTGTTGACTTGAACAGAATTTAAATACAAAGTACAATTTAGTCAAAATTTAAAGGTTTATTGTAAATGTTTACTAGCCTAAAGCTAAGTAATTATTATGGTAGACACTGCTCCAGAGCATTGTAGATTGCCTTTTCAACTAATGAGTTTTTATTATTATTTTATTACTAATTATTAACATTATAACATACGTGCATTTGTTGAAGTTTTGCTGTTTTTCAGCCAGGTGTATCTTGAAGAAGTGGTGCAAATTACAACTGGACAAATTTATTAATCAATGATAAATACATTAACTTTTGTCTAATAATATTAAGTAAATGTTACAGTGAAGTCCTTATTTTTTCAATCTTGTGGAATATCATTTTATTTTGGTAAATTACATGCTCCTTCCTGAGAAGTTTGCTTACATAAACTTAATGAACCATGCTGATAGTTCTGATGTTCACAGAGTTGCATATATTGTAGGAAATTTTTCTTCATTAGTTGTTTGTGTGTGCAGTACGGATAATGAATAAACTTTGTGTAGTGCATTTTCAACTGAGGTTTGCTAGGAAAGCCAAAGGAAGAAGTAATGCTCAAGTTTGTATGACATTCATCATGATGGGCTTTAGTCTCCGTCATGCTTATTTATCAGTAACCTTTTAGGTAGTTCAAGGCTTTTATAAGTTGCAGAGGTTTTATTAAACTTTATCCTATTTTGTAAGCTGTAGTTTTCCCCCCCTCACTTCTAAACCTGTTTTTGACCACATTTATTCCCATAAAATGGTTAACATTGATTTGTGCACCTTTACAAGAAAAAATGACAGTGCAACCCTTTGCAAGAAAATGTTGAGTAGGCTTTGTTAAATAGTTTCCCTGGAGCCTTGTAAAAAAGATTCCACATAAACCTGAGGCATCATGTGGTCTTTGTGTCACAAACTTGGAACTAGTTTTCAGAGGAGTAGTTTATAGTACACATTTGACATCTTTGACTAGCATTGTGTCAGGATAGCCATGCAGCATTCTCTTAATAGATTTGTTTAGATAAAGGTCTTATTTACTCAGAGAACACATTTTTGGGGTATATCTGATAAGCTTTTCTAAACATCTTGGAAGATTTGTAAAAAAAAGCAAACTCTTGCTGTAAACTGGCTAAGCATAAGGGCTTGAAAGTAATGATTGATTTTTTTTTTTTCTGTCTCTGTAGTGTGGCGGCAGCTGGTACAGGTTTTTATGGACTGTACTTGCAGAGAAATTGAATGAATTTGACATGGTTTTCTTTGGCAACGCCGTTCTGTCACTCATCAGCAGCAAACTTAATTATAGCAGGTTCATATTATTGGATGTGAATGTATGCTGCTTATCCTGCGAAAGAATTGATCTCTCTTTTATTCTTTTGGTTACAAAGTGAATACATTTGACAGCTGAGACCATGAGCTTAATTTAATATTTTAAAATGGCTGTTTTTCTGTTCCATCAAATTCTAAAAATGTGCCCTTTCTTAGTTGTTTTTGATCAGCTCCAAAATTTGAGCTAAATGCTTTTTAGCCAAGAGTTTGCTGCAGTTGCATTTCAGTGATAACCTTGGTGAATGGTTTTCCAGTTATGCTTATCTGCTGATACAGCCCTGCACTGTCAGCTAGAGCTCAGCGAATTATTTAAATGTGATAAATCTTGGCGTGCAGCATTTTTATGTTAGGCATTTTTGGAAAGCTAGGTGGCGTTCTTTTGTGATCAAGGGCAGGTTGTTTAGGATATCGTTGTTAGAACGGAGTGTCTGAATCAAATTAATAGGGTGGTAGTTTGCAACTTGTAGTGTATGTATTTATTTAGGGTTGTAGGAATGCTGACTCTGAGAGCTTTCTCGTTGATATTGCACTAAAACAAATCCATTACTTTGACATGCTGTGCATGTCAATAACCCTATCTATATTTTATCTTTGTTTTATTTATTTTTTCCTTGATTGCTAATGTTTTATTTAGTTAGAGCTGATCCTTTGCTAGGCTGTACTCTGCACCAAGTGAAGATTAAACTGTATTTTAGTTTTTCTCTTACAGTAGACTCTTAAATCATTTTCAGTACTATATACTTTAGTAACAGAAAAAAACTACATATCGGATCCTAGTGGGTGCAAACATTAGCACAACTGTTTTGCTAGTGTTTGCCCCAAATAAAATCAGGTGAGGTATTAGTATCATGCTGCTTATTTTAAAATTGCTTTCATATTCTTTTTACATTTGAAAAAATGTCAATTAAAGTTATTTTATACATGCAGGTTGCATGAGTATATGGACATAAGAAATTTGTAACTAATGCAAATACATCTAATATGCAGTCATGTTTTTGAAATAGTCTTTAAAAAATGCTTCCTTATTTTTGGGAAGAAGCAGCTCCCCTTCAACAAATGCATACTTGCAGAACCCCAGGCAACTCTTCCAATGCAAATATTTTTTTTTTTTTTTGCAAGTTTGACTTGTAAAAAGTGAAACATCATTAAGGATATTTGTAGTCTGTTACTGAACAGTGGACACTATGGAAAAAAATGTTTTTTATTGATTTGTGTGTATATATGTATAGGTATGTATATATAATATATATTTTTTTGAACAGTTACATATTTTTTGCTTTGAGGGATAACTTGCCATTATGAGATTAGAGTATGAAAGTGATTTAGAATACATGATTTAAGTATTAAACGTTTTTCATTACTGTAATATTGAGAAAATAGAAGTTTATTGATGTGTAAGATGTGTGCTTGTATTGCATCACTGCTCATACTATATAGAAGTAGATTTCTCAGTAGACTGAGACTAGGACTTCGATACCTGGTGTTACCAAACTGATATAAAAATATAATAGTTGTGTTAGCCACAGGTGAATGTGTCAACTAAATAGATATTTCAAATTTAGTAGTTAAGAATGTATTTGTTTTATAAAACAAGCAACACGATTTCAGAACGCACAGAACGACAAGCAGAACGGGCATCTTGGTACAAGCAGCACAAAGCCAGTAGCTGATCTGTCTACTTCTGCTTAGCGTGCGTTCAGCCAACCCCCCCCCCCCTTCACAAAGCGAGCGGCAGAGACACGAAGTGGCAGAAGGACAACTGCTGTACGGGCTTTTAAGTAATAGACGCAAAGCGTGACAAGCACAACACATAGCTGGCCAGCAGCAGCAAGACACCAGCCGAACTGATCACATCTCTTTAGCGTGCGTTCAGACCCCTCCTTCACAACGCGAGCAGTGTTATAAGTGCCACGAGAAAGAGATTTAACCACACTCGCGGCAGGAAATAAAGGACAAATATTGTTTTTACAAAAGTTTTAAAGTAAAAATGAAAATAATGCATATGTAACAATTCCCATGAAAATAACAATCTCTTTAAATTGTTTATCCGGTAAACCAAACCCGGGGGTGGCCGAGAGAAGCGAGCAGGGGGCTGAGCCCCATAGTAATAATAATAGTATTAATAAATCCGCGATGTAGCAGGTGCGTGATAGCTGAACCGCGATATAGCGGAGGATCACTGTATACATATTTTATTCAATATTTGCATTGGTCTGCCCAAATCATCCAGAATCTATTCATATAATTTTGGGTATACTTCATTAATAATACCAAATTCTTTGCTGTTGCAGAATGCATTTCAGACCACATTCAGTATATGTTTTTCCTGGGACAGCACAACATGCTTACAAAACTATGGTTATTTTATTCCCTTTTGTGACAGGATTAATTTTGTTTTGATTGAGCAGACTTAGTAGTGAACTCCGTTAATAGCATGTTATTTACAATATGGTTGTGATCTACAGTGTTTTTGGCAATGTGGGTATTTCTGTGGGTGACAAAATTCAATGGCAGTCGTTCTTCACTATAAAAGTTCAAGACCTGGGCATTCAATTTATTTAATGTAAAGTTCAAACCCATTCCTTGCTGTGTTTCTATGCTAAATATTTTTTAACCCAGCCTGATGAGGTCCAAGTCTGTCCCCACAGCATCAGGCACAGAAAAGGGATCCACTCTGAATGGGGCACTGTTCCATCACGAGGCATACACGTGTACTAGGACAGTTTAAATTATTAATGTATAAAACAAAATTAACAATTGTAATGCTTTTCAGTTTTCCATGCTAAATTTGATCCAACATACTGGGGGAGCAATCTTTATATGAACAATGAAGTAAGATTATTTATGCAACTATTTTTTTTTTGTTCTTTCTTTCGCCTTAAACATTAAACCTGACAAAACAAAACAATGGAAAAAATTTGAAATTGTGTCAAAAAATATAATGTGACTTAGATTTGAAGAAAAAGTAAGTTAGTCTCCTGTTTTCCTCTCTCAAGGTCTAATGTAATTTCTCCCTTAGGCACTTTGCAGTTCCTCTGCATGCCTGTAAATTTTTATGAACATTTTTCTTTGTTGCTATGATTCCACAGTTAAGAAAGCAATCTGTAGCATTGTGTGGATAAGTCAAGATCTTAATAGTGTATCTCATATCTCAAAGGTTTGTTAACTATAACCATGATTGTTTTGATTTATTCTCTATCATGAGCAACTATATGTTTATATTGAGATCACAAAAATTCTCATAGGCATGTTATTATTTGCAATTTTGGTGTCTTATTTTTAGAACAGTTGAGATTAAAATATTTTCTTTAGGAACAACACTCAGGTCAATATGTAAATTATACTTATCAAGTAACATGTGAATTTGTTTCGATATGCTGCTTTTATTTTTTTTATCATTTGTAAATGATAACCCTCTTAACCCGTGACATTTCACAGTTTACAAAGTTAATGAGTCAGGGTAAATGAAGTAATGTGAAATGGGTGGTAAATTTAAAAAATAAAAATTAATACTGTGCAGTCTCTGATGAGAAAATATTGTAAAGTATCAGCAGTTGTGAAAAATAAAATGTAAACAGACTTGAAACTTTTATTTTATATGGTATGGTGAACCAAGGTAGAGTGCCAGACACATTCTCCTTAAACATTTGTGTTTATAGTTCTAAACTATACAGTACAGTGTTACAGTATGCCTTGCAACAGACATCATTTCCATTCAGTTCTGCTCTTGTTTCTGTTTTAAAGATTCACATGTTCACCTTAGATTTTCCTACATTTAATTACATATTTCTGAGCAATTATTGCACAGCCAGATTCCATTAAATTGATATTTGTTGTTGGTGATTGGATTCTGGAGCAAAGGCATATACTGTATATAATTTTAAACAAGATTTCTTTTCCATGTTAACCAACTAGGTGGAGTTCCAATTCCTTCTACAGTCAAAAGTGTGAATATGTAGAACCCAAGAATGAAACACGATATTAAATAATGCCATGCTACCCTTTAATTTAGGTCTTTGTAGAATCCTACTTTTAATATGTGTCATTTTGCATCCCAGAGGGAAAAATTTCAGATAAATGTACCTTTTCGAGAAGGAATTTGTTAATAAATATTCAAATGTTTTGAAAGAAAAATTGTTTAAAGTTAAAATTCTTACTTATCCCAGCTAAAGAAAAATGAAAAGTTGACCACCTAATATTTTTTGATGCTTTCCATCATGTTGCAAAAGTTACATTTTAATGGTGGTTTGAATTTTCTTATGGCTGCAATTCTTTCATATCTAAGCTGTTCTGAGATAGTTAACTGAAAGTGCCCCAATGTAATATGGTGTGGAAGTGAAATGCTAAGATTATTCTCTTATTCACATTAATTTTGAACAAATATCTTGTTAAATTCATCAGACATGTTTAATATGATTGGCAGTGATAAGCTGAATCAGTAATGAAGGGAACCATGTAGTCATCATAGAGAGAGATGTGTGGTGTTGTGGTGTTTTTTTATTCCTTTATCGCTGACTGGTCAATGATGGATAGCAAATGGTGTAACCGCAGCTGCAAAAGCCATTGGCAATAATAAACAGCCCTGTTTGGTTCTGTGTTCTTATGAAGTAATTTGTGTAATATGGAAAAGAGGTAACTAGATTCCTTTAGAACATTTTTCAAAACTTATCAATTCATGTCTGTGGTTATAGTAATACCACTGAAAGCTTGAGTACTGAAGGGGTATGTACAAAATCAAATAATTACCAAAGGGCTAAGTGTCTACTTATCACAAATCTAGTGTGATCGTGTGACAGTATTTAAGGTGTTATGTTTTCTGTTTTTTTGCTACAGTTTTTGCCAGAATATTAATGTCATTTAGTAACAAGATTGGTCATTACGGTGTGCACGCAAAAGGGTATTTATCTTTCTTTGGAATGACTTTGATCAGTGCCTGTTGTAGTGTTTGGAGTAGCATGTTATCTTCTCTTACCTCGTCAAATAACTGAGTTTAATAGGGTTCATTTTACAGACATCCACTTATAAAATTGTTATGGACAGCCATGTTGACCTGTGGTTTTTTTTTTTTTTTTTTTTTTTTTTTGCTTCTCTAAATGTTTATTGCATTCTGGTTTTCAACAAGCATGAGTGGTTTTTCTATGTGTAGCATTAACTGTGTGTTGAGCTGATGTAATTTTATTTAGAAATTCATTGGCATACAGCGTCTCCTTCATTTCTCATCAATGTTTGTAGACTTAAAACAGTCATTTATTGTATTAGTTACTTGTTAATGGTCATTAACATTTGGTTTCACTTTTGGTGTTAATTTCTGCAGGTATGCTCCTCACTTACTAATTAGGCTTGTGTAAATAGTCATAATAAAAGTTACATGATGTAAAAATTAGTTTCTCTGTTTCCCTTGTGTTAAGAAGATTGAAGTCTGTTGTTAATGATGTCCAGTGGTCAAGTTTTTCTCCTCCGGTATAATTTGAGTGTTTCCTCCAAATTTTCTGGAGATGCTTTAGTCTCTATGAAAATATTTATTAATTCAATAATTATGTAATAAAGGATTCATCTGCTGGTGTTAATGGGTTTAATACCACTGCCAGATTTTATCAGTAAAGTACAGATTATCTGATCAGATGTTTAAGGCCAATACCGATCATCGATTTCATGTTACTTGATCAGCCAGCTCAGATTTCTTTTCCCTCTTTATCCCATTAAAAAAATTTTACCCAAAGCTCCTGCATAATCAGATGCATAGAAGCCTTAAGTCCTATATTAAAGTGCATTTTTAGAATTAAACTATAGACTACAGA
The DNA here is from genome assembly GCF_900747795.2 of Erpetoichthys calabaricus. Classification (NCBI taxonomy): domain Eukaryota; kingdom Metazoa; phylum Chordata; class Cladistia; order Polypteriformes; family Polypteridae; genus Erpetoichthys; species Erpetoichthys calabaricus. The sequence continues at coordinate 155,666,877 of NC_041395.2, forward strand.
TGTTACCTATTCATTTTTTTATTAACAAAATGAAATTGTGTAGGCTTATTGTTCAGTGACCATAAAAATACCAAAATTTCCTTAAAATACATACATTAACTAATAAAATATGAACAAAAATATGTATTCATAATACATAATGGCATAAATGAAAATGTTTCTCTTAATTACAAGCTCTCGTATTGCTTAATTGAAAAAAGTAGTTTTCACAATTTCTTTAACATATATATACTCTCACAAACAATTAATTGATATTGGCAATTAAATGCTGTTTAAATTTAAATATACATGTACTTAAAGGTTTTAATCATTTTAAACCATTAATTGCATTAAAGATTGTTTTCTGTTAAAAATATATACTTACTATTTTCTTGTGTGTTTTGTAATTCAGTGTTTCAGCTAGACATTCATCATCCTTGAGGTGTTTTATATATACTGTGTATATGTATGTATATATGTGTATATATATTTTATGTATATTAGTGCTGGGCAGTATTACCAAAATTCTGTGTCACGGTATTTTTCAAAATTATACCGGTTTCACGGTATTTGACGGTACTTTTTTCCCATGCATGAGTGGATGTTAACCACATTTTCCACTGCAATTACTGCAGTAGACTGGCTAAGAATAACCTGTTTTACTGTCATGAGAATTGTACATTGTACAAAAAAACATTTTAATGTGCACACAAGTATTAATACAGGTTTGCATGTCCCCATAAAGTGATAGTTTTCAAGGGAGTGGCACTAATGAAGAGAAGGAATCACATTGCATGACAGTTGCAGTCAAAATATAGAACCCTTTTATTGAACAAATTTTGCAAACAACTTAAACTAAAATGTTGACAACATATTTTCAACTATCTAAAGAGCATTTAGACTTGGTAAAATATCCAGAGGTGCTTGTCAAAAGTTGTATTACACTGAACATGTCTTAGAAAAGGAATAAATAGTAAATATTTTTTGTAAACCAACTACACTTTCTGTTAATGTAAACAATTTCTGTCCACTGACCCATTTAAAGTGACTTTTTAAACAACTTTACCATCATTAAACTGCATAATATTTAAACTAATAAATAATAACAATAAAATAAATAATAGTGCAACTTCCAGTAATAATACTATTACTTCAAGACTTCAAGGCCATGTGCATTACACAGTATTCACCAAATAAAAATTAATTAAAACAAGTGCAGCTTGGTGATGACATCTTTACCAACTGATCCATCATTAAAGCAAACTGCATTAATATGGACCTTGCTACAAGCTAAGCAATATACATAAATAATAAAATTGCAACTTACATTTATAATGCTATTTGTGGTATAGCCCTGCAGAAGCGTATTAGGGCCACGGTGAAGAAAAAAAAAAAATATGGACACAGTGAAGGAAAAAAAAATAACTATATGTCGAGAGTAAAGTCATTCGACATTTCCACTTTATTCTCATAGTTTATTTTGTCATTAAAGTAGAATGTCGTAAACTAAACTTCATCCTAAAATCAATGTTTAATTTACTAGATTTTCTTAAACCCTGTCATAAGTTAATGTAGCACAATAAATGCTTTGTGTTAAGTGTTCCCTGACCCAGTTGTTAATTGCTACACGCTTCTTAAACTGACTTCCTCTACACTAAGAGGAGGCGCCGGCAGCGATTGCATCACAGAATACATTCACTTCATGATATTCCTGCTCTCAGAAAATTTAGAATGCTAAGAAATTTTCATGATGAAATGCATTAAAGCAGGTATTAAACATGCACAGTGGTGCTGATCCCTCGCAGTAAAGGGTCCCCAGGTGCACGTTCAGTGTAGAGAACTGTATGGCAGGTGTGACGAGGCTCCAAAAAACTGAATGTATGAATGGGTTATCGCACAGGTTTAACTTAAATATTGAGTAAATATTGGGTTTGTGATCTGGTGGTCGGAGACACGAACACAGAATTCAATGGGTGCTCTTCTGAGCGTGCTTTCTTTATTGCATGCGTGCTGTCTCTGTCTGACGTACCAAACCCGCAGTTCCTATCTTTCCTTTTTCTTTCTCCACATAACCAATCACCACACGATAAATGTCTTTGTGAAATTAAACCTAGTTATAAACTTAGACCACGGAGCGTTCAGAACTTCAAACAAAAATAGTCGTTATACATGTTTAATTATGCCATCCATTCAGGGTTGCGCCCATCGCAATAAGCATTATGTGCGAGGCAGGAGCAAATCCTGAACGTGGCGCCAGCACATCGCAGGGTGAATGCGAGCAATACATACACTAGCAGGGTCAATATAGCCTAACAAAACCCCACATCCTACATGACTTTGAAAAAAACTGAAGCATGCTGAGTAAACCCACCAGAAAAACATGCAAATTCAAGGCAGGGAACACATGGGACCTCCTTGCGGCGACACAGCAGTGCATCCTCAGTGCCACAGTGCCCCCACCTGATTAATACATGCTTATCTCAGCATTCTAAATGTTCAGGGAGCAGGAATATCATGAAATTTAATGTATTCTGTGTGCTGCCTGCGCCTCCTCTTTGTGTAAGAGGAAGTCAGTTTAAGAAGCGCGTAGCGATTAACATGACTCAGGGAACACTTAACACACAGCATTTAGTGTGCTACATAACTTATGACGGGGTTTGAGAAAATCTAGTAAATTAAATATTCATTTTAAGATGGTTTACGATGTTCTACTTTAATGACAAATTACGAGAATAAAGTCAATATGTCGCCACACTATTACACAGTACCCAGGTACATTACACAGTATTTGGGGGAAAAAAAATAATACAAGTACAACTTGGCTTGTGGTATTATACAGTAGTATAGAAACCGTATTCACACATTTGAACACAATGGTCCACATCCGACCTTTTAACACTAGAATTACCAGAGCCTACGAAAAAACTCGTAGATCCGGCCCACCTTAAATCGCTTCTTAAATCCGTTCACACCTCTCCGCCAGCATCCTTTGTCCTCTAAATGTGCTGATAAAAGACAAGCTGCCAGCAGCCGGCTATTCCATCCCCCCACCGACTTAGAACGTGCGCAAACTTTTCCCAGCTCATGCCTTGATTATCTGGGACTGAACTGGAGTTTTAGAGTGGAAATAATAGATCGTTATTTGGAACACACATGTTACAAAATGTAGGCATAAACTATAGAATGTGTAAAGCCCGAGTTCCAAAGATCAAATAAACACTTTCACAAAAGCTTCAAGGTTGCTACACCAGTTTCCGTGGCGTAGCGCGCTAAGATTTGCCTCTCAGAGTGCAGCAGCTTTGCTGTGCCTCACAGACCTGAGTTCGATTCCCCGCTGGTGTTAAAGTATTGCTTTTTTTTTTCTTTCTTTTTAACCTCAAACGGACATAAAATTTATAAATTGGTATGCACTGTCAGTTAATGAGATTGTTATATTTTCATGTGGGATGCTCCTTTTGAAATATTTTTTTTAACAATTGAGACTGCAACTAACATGAACAACTGTCCCTATAACTGTTATTTTTAAGATCCATAACACACAGACAGACAGAGTACTGCGTAATAGAGAGACAGACAGGCAGAGATGTATAAATAAACAGGGAAGATACATGTACTGAAAGAAAAAAAAGATCAACATGTGCGTTGTTCCTGCTGCACTAAATAAGCTTGCGTGCTCTAACATCACCCCTCCCCCATCTGACTCTCTAAATAACAGCACAAGTACAGACGCAAACGAAGTGCATGTGTGTACTGTATAATATTAACAAAAAGAGCAGCTTACTACTGAAAACAGCAAATATAGGAGTGAGTGGGGATCGAAACGGGGACTCTTGATTACACTTGGTTTGCGTCTGTACTTGTGCTGTTACTTAGAGAGTCAGATTGGGGGGAGGGGTGATGTTAGAGCGCGTGAACTTATTCAGTGCAGCAGGAACAACGCACATGTTCCAAACGTTTTTTAAGCTATTTAAACCGGTGTTGCGGTATAAGAAAAATCCATATCATAACAAAAATATGAACCGGTATACCGCCCAGCACTACTGTTAACTAACTAGAGCTGTACCTCTGGTATTTGATAGTTTGGCTGCTGTTTAAGTATACATCAACACTGCTACAGCAAGGGAGTCAAATGTTGTTCTTCGTGATGCTAGTTTGTAGGACAGGGTGGCATAGCTTTCATTTACAGATGTGTATCTGTGTATGCTGTAGTTACTCTATTTAGATACAGTAATCCCTCCTCCATCGCGGGGGTTGCGTTCCAGAGCCACCCGCGAAATAAGAAAATCCGCGAAGTAGAAACCATATGTTTATATGGTTATTTTTATATTGTCATGCTTGGGTCACAGATTTGCGCAGAAACACAGGAGGTTGTAGAGAGACAGGAACGTTATTCAAACACTGCAAACAAACATTTGTCTCTTTTTCAAAAGTTTAAACTGTGCTCCATGAGAAGACAGAGATGACAGTTCTGTCTCACAATTAAAAGAATGCAAACATATCTTCCTCTTCAAAGGAGTGCGTGTCAGGAGCACAGAATGTCACATAGATAGAGAAAACAATCTCTAGCAAGCAAATCAATAGGGCTGTTTGGCTTTTAAGTATGCGAAGCACCACGGCACAACGCTGTTGAAGGCGGCAGCTCACACCCCCTCCGTCAGGAACAGGGAGAGAGAGAGAGAGAGAGACAGAGACAGAGACAGAGTTTGTTTTTCAGTCAAAAATCAATACGTGCCCTTCGAGCTTTTAAGTATGTGAAGCACCGTGCAGCATGTCGTTTCAGGAAGCAGCTGCACAAAAGATAGCAACGTGAAGATAATCTTTCAGCATTTTTAGATGAGCGTCCGTATCGTCTAGGTGTGCGAACAGCCCCCCTGCTCAATCCCCCTACGTCAGGATCAGAGAAAGTCAGCGCAAGAGAGAGACAGAGAAAAGTAAGCAATCTAGCTTCTCAGCCATCTGCCAATAGCGTCCCTTGTATGAAATCAACTGGGCAAACCAACTGAGGAAGCATGTACCAGAAATTAAATGACCCATTGTCCGCAGAAATCCGCGAACCAGCAAAAAATCCGCGATATATATTTAAATATGCTTACATATAAAATCCGCGATGGAGTGAAGCCGCGAAAGGCGAAGCGCGATATAGCGAGGGATCACTGTATTCCTATACTGAGTGATAACATTCCATACTACACATAGTTTAAACATTGGGTTTCTAATTGTATGTTTAGCTTTTAGAACAGGTTATTCTTTTCTTGTTTGGAATGTTCATTTCTTTATTTTGTCATAAATTCACTTTAAATACAAAATAAGATGGAAGATTGAACAGAAGAATAAGTGGGTAAACATGAAAAGTTTTAGAAGAGAGCATGACGACTTGTAGTGAGTTTTGACATTGTTATTGAAGAGAGCCTGAAGCTGAAAATAGAATAGTAGTTCTGGAAATTTAGCTTATCTATAAATGGTCAGTTTCATCAGTAACAAAGTTAGAACCATTTTTGGAGCGTTGGGTATGGAAGTAGACATGCACAGTTAGTTGATTAGCTTTTGGTATTCAAAACTTGAGCATTAAAGCATGATTTCAGTAGTTAATGTCCGCTCTTTTTGGATGTACATGCTGCCCTCACCAGAAAGGACTGAAATAAGTTTTACTTGTAAGTTGTGTTTGTTGATGAAAACATCCATTTCTTTATTGTCACAATAATTAAACTTTACCCACTAATCGGTAATCTCTAAAGTCTGTGTATCCTGCAAGCACACTTTTGGAATCATTTTGTGCATTTCTGTGCATTCTCCTTAAACTGCAGCAAGGCATAAAAAAAATCCATTTGAAGACAAGTTCTCCTGGACTCAAATCATACCAGAATCTGTTTTGTTTTTCCTGCTGCAGAGTTTTGAAACCTTTAGTCAAGACAACTCATGAGTTCTAAGCAGTCACCAGACCAGTGACCATGTACTTGCATTTGGAAACCTAAATGAAAATTTAAGGGGACCCCCCCAAAAAAAGAAGTTGAAGCTTAAAGTACCGTATTTTTCGCACCATAAAACGCACCTAGGTTTAGAGCAGGAAAACAAGAAAAAAATATTCTGAACCAAATGGTGTACTAATATATTTTAAAAAAATATAGCAGAATAATATTTCAACCATGTAAAGTCAACAGCGGTATTAAGAACAATCATCACTGTCATTAACAAATGAGGAGAGACTTTAACGTTCAAGCACTCTTCTAGTTTTCTGGAAACCCCAAGAACTCCTTATCACTAGTGTCAGAATTTATGAAGCTCCATTGCTCACAATCGCTGATATCACTTTCTTTACTATCTTCATATATGATACTATCTTCAGTTCCATCTAAGGCATTGCTAATGGCAGCTTCCACCTGCAGCTGTAGACTCTTCAGTACACGAGCAACTCTCCACATTAGTGTTTAGATCTGGACGATGCATGTTTGTTTAACCACATCGCCGCTGTACTTTGTATATAAGAGCCAGATCGAATGTTATTTACCTTGATTTATTTACTTATCTTCCTACAGCGTAAAGTCACAAGTAGACTGCAGTGGGCCTACCACTTCCTCTTCTAACAGCTGTCGCTACTGCTCACGGGTCAGGTAATGCACATCACGGTCTGTGACGTAGTATTTGCTCCATAAGATGCAAAGACATTTCCACCCACTTTTGGGGAAAAAAAGTGCATCTTATGGAGCGAAAAATACGGTAATTTGATCTCAACCTGCGCAGATGTTTATACCATACCATTTTCATTGTCAAAAGCTTCACTAGTGTTAAATTTGCATTTTAGGCTTAGTAAAAATGTAAATGATGATGAAACCGACTTCTAAAATAGTTTTCCAGGTGCATCTAATTTCACAATAATTTCAGTATTGCATTAACCTGTCTTATACGATATACAGTGGAACCTCAGTTTGCGAGCATAATTCGTTCCGGAAACGTTCTCGTCAAGGTTATTATAGTTAACGAAAACTAAAGTCAAAACTGAAACTATTATTAAAAAAGCATTTTCGTAAACTGAAATAAAATAATTAATGAAACCAAAATGAAAAACTAAACGAAACTATTAAAGTAACTGAAATAAAATAATAATTTTCTAAAATATTTTTAGTGTTCGTTTTTGAATGAATATTCTTGCCGTTAGTCTTTAACCCTTGTAAGTTTTAACTCTTAAACAGAAAGTCATCCACCACGAGCCATATATTCATCCAGTGAACGGCGGCTGGTGACGGAGGGCGGCTGTTCACACAGCATTTGCGGTGACAGAGCAAGCCGAGTGCGGGTGCGTAAAGCGTGAGAAATAGAAAGCGATTTGTGTGTCGCCTTTCTTTGCGCTTGTTGTATATCAAGATGTAATTCAAACGGCTGAAATCAGAATTTGCTTGTCAACAAAACATTTACCATATGGACAGAAAAATCACGAGTGAGTAACGTTTCAGTTTATTTCTCAGGTGTCTGCTTTTTGTTGACAGCAATTCACCTGCCACTTCGCACTGGAGAAATCGTTTTCACTTTCTCATATACGAAGTATAGAGAAAGTATAGTAATCATGAAAAAATTCAACCAAGATATTTTGATGAATCTTGACGTTATAAACTAACCAGTGTCCAACAATATTGTTCTTTGGAATTGTGTGTGTACGCGTGCACGCACACGTGTGTGTTTATAAACACGATAACTCAAAAACACAACTAGATAGATGGATGAAATTCGGCATGTGGTTGTTATGCCACAATTATAGATCTGTATTAACTTTTGGGCCAAATCCATCACCCGGAAGTGGTACTTTACCTGAACACATACTCGATTTTTATTTTATTTATACAGCTGCAGAGTCTGATTTGTTCAACTTTACTTTTATAATAATTGTTCAATATATTATTAATTTGATTTGTTGTTGATGGTTCCTTAATGTACATAATATAAAAATATAATTATTGTCTTGCAGTTTACTCCTCAAATGTCCATCCCCATATCTGAGTATACAAGAAAATTGAGGGGAGAGCACTCCCGGTTTTTGATAGTTGAAATATCATATTCTTTTTGTTCTTAACATCAGCCTTATCATACATATTGCACACCAGGAATTTTTCCTGCCTTGCATCCAAACCTGCTGAGATAGACTCCAGATTTCCTGCAATCCTACTCTGGATAAACAGGTTTAGATAATGTATATGTTGTTGTTAATTTCAGACTCTCTGAGATCTCGGTCGTTTTATGTCTGTCCGTACTCCTATTACCTGCTCTTGCTCTGCTCATTATGGGTTTACTGTCCTTTATGGTGGTCTTTTCAAGACTCACTGCCCCAAACCTTGACACTACATGCTTGTTGTTCTTTGTTTCCCTCAATACAGCTAGGTGGGGTCTGCACACTCATTCAAGTCTAAGAGCCCTGTTCTTCCTAAGCCCCTGTGATTTTTCATGAGAAAATATTTTTAAAATGATAAAATTGTGTAAAATTGTTCATTTTCAGTGTCTAGTTTTGATTATGCTTGTTTTTATCAGACAAGAACAAAACCAGATAGTAAACCAGGCAGTGTAGTAAGCTTCCACTAACATTAAACTCATATCCAAATCTGTTAAGTGTACAGTTCTGTCTGATTGTGACACAAAACTAACTCCGTAGGCGCTCCATGCCATAATTACTAAAACTAAAACTGAAACTCATATATATAAAAATAAAATAGAAATGTCTTTGTGAAATAAAAACTAAACTAAAACTAAAAATACACAATGAAAGAAAACTAAAACTAAACTGAATTTCCAAGTAAGGTCAGAAAAAATATAGAAATAAAAACTAATATAAAAAGGCAAAATTATAATAACCTTGGTTCTCGTAGTCCAAAGCACTTGTATATCAAAGTGAATTTCCCCATAAGAAATAATGGAAACTCAGATGATTTGTTCCACAACCCAAAACTATTCATATAAAAATGATTAATACAAAATATAAAGTAAAAATACATAAAACAAATTAACCTGCACTTTACCTTTGAAAAGAATCATGGCTGGTGTGAGTGAGTTTCTAAACTCTTGTGGGATTGCACCCAACGGGACAACACGCGGAAGAGCGTCCCAAAGCAATCACAGTCTCCCAGCGCTGTAGCAGTTCGCCGTAAAAGCGAATCCGAAAAGATCGCGGACATGCTATAAGCACCTGCTGTCAATGGGTGATACAAGGAACAAGGGACATTATAAATGTGCAGGGCCCTGCCTAACTGCTGTGTCTGTGTATAAATAAACGTGCTGTTGCTGTTTCAAGCTGAATAAAGCTGGTGTTGCAAAAGTACTGAGACTCAGCTTCGTGTTTTAGAGTGCAAGATGGGGACTCGCACGTCACAGCACACACACACGCGCACGCGAGCGAGCACACGCACACACACACACACACACACACACACAATGCTAATGCTGTAGTAAACCGCATACGCTCGTACAGATGTTGACTATATGAGTGAGGCACGCCGACTCAGACGGAGAATAGGAGACGATTGCCCACAATACCGCAGCGAGAGAGAGAGAAGAACAACCATCAGCTCAGTTGTGATTACATGACGCTCAGCAGACAAAGCGTATGCATACTACTCGTACTGCAAGACTTCGCTCGTTTATCAAGTCAAAATTTATTAAAAATTTTTACTCATCTTGCAAAACACTCGTAAACCAAGTTATTCACAAACCGAGGTTCCACTGTACTCCCTATTAAGATAAATTTCTTGTAATGGTGTATTTAATCTATTATGGGCAAAGTATTAAGTTTAATTTAAAATCTCAAATACCAATATTTAACAACTTGCTGAACTACCTTTACTATTCACTTCTGTCAGAAGACATGCAGTATTATCACCAGAATTCCCATCTTTCATACTTTTAATAGAACTAATAAATTATAATAAATGAACAAGAAACATTGTAAAGTGATACTATGTCTGTATAAAATAAGTGAGAATTTTATATAATGCTGAAAAAAATGTACTAAATATCAACATATCATAGATTCTTAGTTGTCCTTTAAAAAAAGTCTAAAAAGGGTAAGTTGAAAACCTCAAAAACATTGATTTTTTTCCTGTTGTGATCCCAGTCTGAAGTAAGATATTCTATTTATAGTGGAATATATATATATATATATATATATATATATATATATATATATATAAAGTAAATGCCAGGATGCACTTCCCTCTGTAACACTCAACAAACCTCTGTTTTTCTTTCTCTCTTTCTCAGGCTGCTACAGTGTTTCTTATTATGGAATTGTTGACATCCTGAGAAAATGGGGCATTTTACTGTCCGAATTCTACCAAATGAATTTACCACCACATCTGCAGGATAAAAAGAAGAGCATGAATGAGAATAAAGTGATTTTGCTGATCTCCCTGACAATGGAGCTCTGAGGCACATCCAGATAATTCTTTTTTTTTTTTTTTTTTTTTTTTTTTTTTTTATAAATATATATACTACAATGCTTTGTGAGACCATGCTACGCTTTATTTCCCTCAAGTTTGGTCGTCTGTATCGATGTTTAAAATTCCTCTTTGTTGTTAGCTTATTTGTCATATTGGTAATGAACACTCACAACCTGTTTGCCTCATTCCAGAAGAATGAACTCATGGACCGCCGCTTTATAAACCTCAACAAGTGCCCAGCTTGCTTTGGTACAAGTTGGTGCCGTAAGTTTATGAATGGGCAGATCTCCTTTGAGACATGGGGACGTTTGAGATTTCTTGACTTTTTCAATGTGAAGAATGTTTATTTTGCACAGTATGGTGAGCCAAGGGAAGGTACCAGACGCATTGTCCTTAAACGTTTGGGTTCAAATCAGGAGCTAATGGACATTGACCAAAAGATTTGTAAAAGGGCCACAGGACGGCCTCGCTGTGACTTAATACAAGCAATGTACAAGACAGAATTTGCCCGTTTAAATGGTGATGTGCGATTACTGACACCAGAGGTAGTTGAAGGGTGGTCAGATCTAGTGCATTGTCCTTCTCAGAGGCTGCTTGACAGAATTGTAAGAAGATATGCAGAAACTAAGGATTCTGGAAGCTTTCTTCTTAAAAATTTAAAAGACACTGAACGCATGCAGCTCTTAATGACTCTTGCTTTTAATCCGGAACCCCTAGTGCTTCAGGTAGGTGGCTTCTAATTTTAGATCTTTTAAGGAAAACAGCAGTGTTGTGCCTTACTGTCTCTATTTAAATTATGCATTTCAAATTTGAGATGTACATGTTGTTTTTGTTTTAAGCATTGTCCTAAACTGTTTTTGCACATTCTTGTAACATACCCTCCAAGAGAGTGGAACAATAGAATTTTAGTATGCCAGATAATCTTTTATCATTCACACACAGTTTTCTGAATGTGTCATTTTATTTTTGTTTGGTGATTCCACTAACCCATACAATCTTCTTGGTGGTTTTTATCTAGACATTAAAAAAAAAAAAAAATCCACCAATATTCCAAGCGATGGTTAACAAATAAATATCTGTAATTAGCTTTGAACACCTTAAAAAACGGAAGATGGCTTTAAGTTTTGAAATTTTATGAGCTAATGTCAAAAGCTCTGCTCTAAACATTTTTATTAATTGACTTTAAGCAGCTTTGTAGAATGTACTCCAGAAAGGGGTTTTTTGCTGTTCATATACTGTATACAGTACACCCCCAAAATTTGTTGAGGATACATTCCTAGAGCACCCATGAATTGTGAAAAACAGTGAATTTTGGATGTGGTTAAAAAAAATGCCTATTTTTATAGTTTAAACCCTAAATATGCCCCCAAAACACTTTAATTTCAAACTCAGCTTAATACATTACCTAAAAATAAAAAATGTAAAGGTAAACCTGTATACTGTACTACTGTGTCTCCCGCAGTGCTAGAATGTAAAATACCTTCATTGCCAGAAGACTTAGAAGGTGCAGGGCCTTTCAGCGGCATCTTGGGGCTTTAACTCTTAAACTGCCACATACTTGGGGTTTAATGCATGCCTGAACACCAAATACTTTTTTGCTGCACTTTAAGTAAATGTCATAATTCACAAAGAAAAAGTGGAATTTTAATGGAACACTTTTTTTCATGCAAAGAGCATCACAATTACTGCAACACTGATCATTTTACACACTGCTAATGAACTGTAAAAACTATTTAAAAAAAAAAAAAAAAAAAAAACACTACTGGAACAATATGTACAAGGTGCAACTGACGCAGTGTATGAAATTCAGTAAATCACTGAGCCAACTGCACTTGAACTGGCTTCACTCAAGCACAAAGAGGTACACGCTGACGCTGGCAGGCTAGTCTAGTGCAGTGGCTGAATCCCAGAGACAGTGAGGCTGCAGGGTGTCACGCTTGGGTCACACAATTGCACAGAAACACAGGAGATTGTAGAGACAGGAACTTTATTCAAACACTTAAAACAAACATGCCTCTTTCAGAAGTAAAACGAGCTCAGTATGCAGTTAATTATCAATTAAAGAATAGATAAACATCATAGGGGAGCACAACGGGAGCAGAGGATGTCTGGGGGAGGAGAGAGAAACAAAGCAATCAGCCAAAAAGGACAGGTGCTATTCAGGCTGTTAAGTATGTGTAGCGCGAGAAGCATATCACGCGACAGAGCAGCCGCAATAAGGAAGCAATGTGAAAGTAGTCTTATCAGCATTTTTTAAGAGGGATTTTTTGAGGAGTGTTTGTGTCTTCTAGGGGTCTGTTCAGCCCCCTTGCTCACAAGGGGCTGGCAGTGGTCACGAGCTGGCTACTCAACGAATGTACGGCACTGACTGATCAGCTCCTGCATGCTCACAAATGGCACTGGGAAATGACTATAGCTGGTTGTGGCGGTTTAAGGGTTAAGAGGAACAAAACGGAAAACACAAGAACACTCAGCTGGAGATGCATCATAGTCAATCAGCAGCAAGGAGAAATGAATAATGCTGTAGCGGTCTGAAGCCGCTAAGATTTACACTGTCGAGAAGACAGCGATTTATTTATTTTTATGGTGGAGATTCCAGGGACGCACCCAGCCTTGGCCTGACCTGCACTCACTCACAAACAGAGACAAAAACAAAGCAAACCGGTAATCAGACAGCAAATAAAGAGTGTAATGAAAAGAAATGAAATAAATGAAAACGATACCACACCTGTTCCCTTTACGGCGATTACACATTAAATACAACAAAGCACAAACAAAAAACACACAGTAAATCATGAAAAATGGCAACGGATGAAATGTAATGATAAAAACAGATAGTCCAGAGATCCGCACGTTGAATGGGAATGTAAAGATAGTCCTATTGCTAGATCCCGAAATGGTGAAGACGGGTGGACGGGTTCAGGAGCGCTCCTTTCTTTGCAGGATGGCCATGAATCCACTTACAGTAACAATGTAATCAGGCAGACGGCAGACAATCCAGATGCCAAAAATGAAGTGATCCAGGACGAAACGAATAAGTACAGGTAACCCAACAGAAGCAGGCAGGCAGACAGACAGGAACTTGAAACTTTTTTTGGTCACCGGCCCCCTTTTTAAAAGCCTTGCTGACCTCTTTTGACCCCAACAGCCCCAGCACCCTCAGCAGAAGACCAATCGGTGCCACTGCAGAGACTGCTGGGAGTTGCAGTTTCAAATTCTGTTGGCTACTTTCACAATCCCAAGCTGCGTTTTCCTCTACGGTTGCTTCCTGTTCTCTCTACAGTACAGTATTTCCACGAAAAAGTCATAAAAATTGCAGTGGATATTTGCGGTTTCCACTAACAATTATTAGATAGGTTATAAGGAAAAATCCGTGAATGACTGAGGCCGTGAACTCTGAACCGCTACTTTGCAGGGGTCTACTGTAAAGGGTGCATAATTAGCTTCTTCCAGCTAAGAGAACTGGAGCCAGATATTAAATGGAGAATGTGACAAGGCGTTTTTCACATTTTGTATGCTGCTGCATACTGTGGTCAAGAAATCTTATGATAATATCAGAAATCTAATGATGACATGGCCACAGAAAGAGTGGTGAGGCCATAATAACAAAATAAAGAAAATATTTAATGTAATAGATAAGGATAGATTAATAAAATTAATGTCAATATGCCTCTTAATTATCTGCCAAATGTTTTTATTCATAGTGACTTAAAAAGTTATTTTGAAATTAGTCATTTCCTGATAAACAAACTGTTAACACAGTGTACAGTAAAATTTTTAAACAAAAAAAATTCTAGCAGTGTAGATGAGAGGTGCTTTTGAAGTGTGAGATATCCATTGAATGCACCAGTGGGAGCCAGTGGGCAAAGCTGCATCAAAAATACACTGTTTACACAGGTTTAATCCTGTTGTAACGAAATTAATGTGACCATAATAATATTTTGTTATAACAGAAATTTAATTGTAACGAATGAGGAGAATACGTGTAATATTCTGACTTGGGTCGCCAGCGATTTGCCATCTCTAACGGCAGTGACACTAGGACAGCTTTGTAGCTGCTCTGCCACGTCTTACCATGTAATTGCCTTGGTCTTACCAAGTGTAGTAGAACTGGTCCACAGGTTATGGCTTTTTCTGTTTAAAATGTAGCTTTTGAAATTACTAAGTATCTGCTTATTTTAAATATTACTAATAAACTCATGAGAATTGATTATTAGCTCTAAAGATTAAACAATACTTTTGCTTTTGCAAGTATATTAGAAAGACAATTACACAAAATTCCACAAACTCTCTTGATGTTATAATGCAATACAATACAATTTATTTTTGTATAGCCCAAAATCACACAAGAAGTGCCGCAATGGGCTTTAACAGGCCCTGCCTCTTGACAGCCCCCCGGCCTTGACTCTCTAAAAAGACTAGGAAAGACTCCTTTAAAAAAAAAAAAAAAACCCTTGTAGGGGAAAAAATGGAAGAAATCTTGGGAAAGGTAGTTCAAAAAGAGAGCCCTTTCCAGGTAGGTTGGGGCTGCAGTGGGTGTCAAAAAGCAGGGGGTCAATACAATATAATACACAGAACAGAACAAATCCTCAATACAGTGTAAAAAATAAAAAATTTACAAGTATGGAGCAGAATTTAACAGTGGATGATAACCCATAATATGATTTGGATTTGTTTAGAGTCCTGAAGACCTCAGCCATCAAGCTACCTCCCCCATTTGGCCATTTCACAGCTCAGTTAGTGCTGTGTCAGCCAATCTGATGAAAGGACCCCTCTACCCCACGATTCCTGCAATCCTTTATCAGGGATGACTTTACCTTAGGCAGGCAAAACAACTTGGCAGGTGGGCCATGGCACCAAGTGCCATATTTGAGTACCGAGAAGAGAAACCAAATAGGTGATGGTTAGTAACAAATTATAACTATCATGTTACTTATGTTTTAGTGCTAATGACTAACAACAGAGATGCAGTCTGTACAGTTAATCAGCAGCTCTAGTCAGGATATGCTAAACTGAAGTAGTGAGTCTTCAGCTGGGATTTAAAAGCTGAGACCGAAGGGGCATCTGCTATAGTAGCAGGCAGACCATTCCATAGTTTAGGGGCTCTGTAACTAAATGTTGCTCTGTCTTTGTTTTAATCTGTCAGTGTGTTGGCAAGGGCAGGACTAAATCAAATGTAATTAAGTAGTGATCAGAAATAACTTCATTTAATGGAGTAATATTTAAATTTTGAATTTCAGCTTTGTAAGTTATAATTAAAACTAACGTGTGGTTAAGATTGAGTTGGACCTTTGACAATCTGACAAAATCCTACTGAATTTAACAAATAAGTAAAACACTTTCTAAAAGTGTTAGCTTCCATATCAATGTGTACATAAAAATCTCCCATCAATACTACATGATAGTGCTGGGCGATATACCGGTTCATACCGAAAAACGTTTTTTATTTTTGTTATGGTATGGATTTTTCTTACACCGCAACACTGGTTTAAATTGCCTAAACAACATTCGGAATGTGGTGCTGCGGGAAACTGTTTAAGGGGGACCTTTTTCACTGCTACACGGGGACTCTTTTTCACTGCTACACTGCTAAACAGGCGTGCGGGAGGTATTGTGCGGTGAAACTGGACAGAGAACATTCCGAAACTGAAACTGTAGCAGACGATAAAGTTGAAAATGATGACACAGAAGAACTTTTGCTGGAAAAATGAGTCACGTCTGTTGTCTGGAGATATACAGTACTTTGGATTTAAAAGGTCGGATGTGGACCATTATGTTCAAATGTGTGAATATTGTTTCTATACTACTGGATAATACTGCAAGCCAAATTGTACTTGTTTTATTTTTTTTCAATACTGTGTAATGTACCTGGGTACTGTGTAATAGTGTGACGACATGTTGACTTTATTCTCGACATTTCTACTTTATTCTCGCCGTTTGTCGAGATTAAAGTCGACGTTGACTTTATTCTTGACATGTTGACTTAATTCTCGTAATTTGTTATTAAAGTAGAGCGTCATAAACTAAACTTCATGTTAAAATGAATATTTAATTTACTAGATTTTCTCAAACCCTGTCATAAGTTATGTAGCACATTAAATGCTTTGTGTTAAGTGTTCCTGGAGCCATGTTAATCGCTAATGCTTCTTAAACTGACTTTCTCTTGCACTAAGAGGAGACGCAGGCAGCACACCGAATACATTAATTTCATGGTATTCCTGCTCCCTGAACATTTAGAATGCTAAGATAAATACTTGATATAATTTTCATGATGAAATGTATTAATCATGTGGGGGCACGGTGGCATGGAGGTTGCACAGCTGCCTCGCAGCAATGGGGTCCCGGTTGTTCCTTGCTTTGAATTTGCATGTTTTTCTGGTGGGTTTACTCGGCGTGCTTCAGTTTCCTTTCAAAGTCATGTAGGATGTGGGGTTTTGTTATGCTATATTAACCCTGCTAGTTGTATGTATTGCTTGTATTCACCCTGTGATGTGCTGGCACCACGTTCAGGATTTGCTCCTGCCTTGCACACAATGCGTACTTGGATGGGCGCAACCCTGAATGGATGGCATAATTAAACGTGTATAACGAAGATTTTTTTAAAGTTCTGAACACTCCGTGGTCTAAGTTTATAACTACGTTTAATTTCACAAAGACGTTTATCGTGTGGTGATTGGTTATGTGGAGAAAGAAAAAGGAAAGATAGGAACTGCGGGTTTGGTACATCAGACAGAGACAGCACGCATGCAATAAAGAAAGCACGCTCAGAAGAACATGCATTGAATTCTGTGTTCGTGTCTCCGACCACCAGTTCACAAACCCAATATTTACACAATATTTAAGTTAAACCTGTGCGATACCCATTCATACGTCCAGTTTTTTGGAGCCTCGTCACACCTGCCGTACAGTTCTCTACACTGAACTTACACCTGGGGACCCCTTACTGTGAGGGAGCAGCACTACCGTGCATGTTTAATACCTGCTTTAATGAATTTCATCATGAAAATTTATCTTAGCATTCCACATTTTCAGAGATCAGGAATATCATGAAGTGAATGTATTCTGTGCGGTGATCGCTGCCGGCACCTCCTCTTAGTGCAGAGGAAGTCAGTTTAAAAAGCGCGTACAGCGATTAACAACTGGGTCGGGGAACTCTTAACACAAAGCATTTAATGTGCTACATTAACTTATGACGGGATTTGAGAAAATCTAGTAAATTAAACATTGATTTTAGGTTGATGTTTAGTTTACGACATTCTACTTTAATGACAAAATTAACTATGAGAATAAAGTGGAAATGTCGACTGACTTTAATCTCGACATGGTGTTTTTTTTTTCTTCACTGTGGCCCTAATACGCTTCCGTAGGGCTATACCACAAATAGCATTGTAAATGCAAGTTGCAGTTTTATTATTTATGTATATAGCTTAGCTTGAAGCAAGGTCCATATTAATGCAGTTTGCCTTAATGATGGTTCAGTTGGTAAAGATGTCATCACCAAGTTGCACTTGTTTTATTTTATTTTAATTTGGTGAATACTGTGTAATGCACCGGGCTTTGAAGTCTTGGAAGTAATAGTATTATTACTGGAAGTTGCACTGTTATTTATTGTATTGTTGTTATTTATTAGTTTAAATATTATGCAGTTTAATGATGGTAAAGTTGTAAAAAGTCACTTTAATGTGTCAGAGGACAGAGATTGTTAACATTAACAAAGTGTAGTTGGTTTACAAAAAATTTACTAGTATTTATTACTTTTCTAAGACATGTTCAGTGCAATACAGCTTTTGACAAGCACCTCTGGATATTTTACTAAGTCTAAATGCCTCTTTGGATGGCTGAAAAAATGTTGTCAAAATTTTAGCTTAGTGCAAAATTTGTTCAATAAAAAGGCTATATATTTTAGATAGATAGATAGATAGATAGATAGATACTTTATTAATCCCAATGGGAAATTGAATTATTTTAAAATTCTTATTTTGACTGCAACTGTCATGCAATGTGATTTCTTATCTTCATTAGTGCCACCCCCTTGAAAACTGTCAGTTTATGGGGCCGTGCAAACCTATATTAATACTTGTGTACACACTAAAATGTTTTTTTGTAAAATGTACAATTCTCATGACAGTGGAATATGTTATTCTTAGCCAGTAATTGCAGTGGAAAATGTGGTTAACATCCACTCATGCATGGGAAAAAAATACCATCCAATACCGTGAAACCGGTATAATTTTGAAAAATACCGTGATATAGAATTTTGGTCATACCGCCCAGCACTACTGCGTGATCATAATTTATACCCAAATCAGATAAGATTGCTCAATTCAGTCATGAACAATGAATATGTCCCTGGTGGTCTGTAGATTAGCACTATAATTGTGTTGGAATCTGTTTTAATATTTAAAATGAATGCCTTAAAGGATGTAAAGTTGCCTAAATGTTTAGAAGTGATTTGCATTTTGTTACAATGAATTATTCCAAGGCCTCCTCCTCGACCAGAATCTCTAGACTTATAAAGGAATGAGTATCCATCTGGTGACGCCTCAGCTAGGGGAACAGTGTCACATTTACTAAGCCAGGTTTCAGTGAGAAGGCACAGATCAGATTTAGTACTTAATATAATATCATTTACCAAAACAGTTTTACTGTCAAGAGAGCGAATGTTCAATAAGCAGCATTTAAAACTGCATGCTTCTTTCTGAACTGGTGATATATTTTTTGTTTTAATTTTAAGTAAATTTCTATTACAGATGCCCCTGGTGGAGGGTCTGGTTTTATCTCTTGGTCTAATTATACACCTTATATTTTGGTTATCAAGTAATTTAAGATTTGCATCAAGACTAAATTTATTGGATGCCTCACGACAGGGATTATGGGTAACAGCTTCAGAATAGTAACAGGTGGGATAAACAACAGCCTGTGATTTTAAGATCACATGACTGCGGCCTGGATGGTGCTCTAATGAGCCAGCCAGGTAGTTTTGCTGCCATATATTTGGATAATACATAAGATCCCCTCCAGTTAGGATGAAGACCATCTGTTTTGAAAAATCCAGGCCTTTCCCAAAAATCATCCCAATTGTTCACAAATGCTATGCTTTTATTTGAACACCAGGTTTCTAGCCAGCAGTGACATAAAGCCAGCAATCTGCTATAAATCACACCCTCTATATAATCTTAGTAAGGGGCCAGATACAACAAAATTCCGACATTTTCTTTTAGCTTTGGTGCATAGAGAGATGAAGTTCCTCTTTAATACCTCAGATTACTGTAAATAAATATTAGTGCCGACATGCAGCAATAAGGTAGATACTTCATCGTTGGCGACACGGTCCAATGTGGCCTCTATGTCAGAAATCTTGGCCCCTGCGAGGCATTTAACATAAACTGCTGGTATAACATAGTTTGGAATTCTAATATTCCGCACTATGGAATCGCCAATTATGAGCACTTTCTTATTCTGTTTCCACAGGTGCGCTGTGTAGTGCTGAGAATCTGTTCTGGGTCTGAATTGGTGACCTGGGTGCCGAGGAACTAAATTTTGGCTTCTTAGACCCCCGTTTTACTGTTACCCACTTGCCCTGTGGCTGAATTGGTGCTGCTGACTTCGGCCGCGCACTGACTACAGTGGGACCTGGAGAGACTGAAGCTGAATCAGAAGTAGCCGAATTGTCTAAACAAACCGAGTTGATCCAATTTTCGGTTTGCCTAATTGCTATCAGGTTTCGAATGTGGTCCTTCTATTCGCATATTTTCCTGACCAACTCTAAATTAACTAAACACTTTTGGCAGGTGAAGCTGTCTACATTGTTGGCCGGAAAACCTGAACTGTACATGATGCAAGACACACAACATATAAACGTGCCCTCGACAGGCAGAGAACAGATAGAACTTATGTTTAGCACTGATATCATCTTCTTCGTTGTTTAACTTCGGTGCTTTCTGCGTTTTCTGCATTCACCTGAATCACCAGGAGACCATGGGCTTTAAGTTTCCACCACCCCGGTGAACAATCGACTTGGATTTCAAACTGCCGATTATTTCTCCTAGTCAGGTGTCGGCTTTACTTCAGTTGAACTTACTCGGGTGTTTCCGAAGGGCTACGTGCCTGTGGGAGACGCTGCTGTGCTTTTGCTCGCTGCTACTCCAAAGAGGTGGAGCCTGAACTCTTGTATCTAGCTATTATTAATCTACACAGATACTAGAGATCTATAGAACTGCATCTGCACTTTTGTATGTTAAGGTTATTGGTAGTTGTGTTCTTGTGTCTTTTTATAATAAAGAAACAAGTGCAAGGCCTCTTTTCTTATGCAACCACTCTTCAAGAGTCCAATTAAGTTCTTATCCATATTACTAACCGAGAATGGTAAACCGGATATGGACGCAGGGACCTGCCCGTGGACACAGGAGACATAGTGCGCAGGCGCCACACAAAGCCCCCCTCCCCAGAGTGAAACGGGAGAGATTACGAACGTGCGCAGGCGCCACACAAAGCCCCCCCGCCCCAGATTGAAACGGGAGAGACTACGAACCGTCTGACATGCCGCAAGCAGGATAAAGCGAGGTCAGAAATAAAAGACAGAGTAGGAAACAAAGTAAAACGTCATAAAGAGGTTAAAGAACGGGGCCAAACACATGGAGAGCAGGTTACAGATGATGAAAAGTGGAATGCAACAGCTTCAAAAAAACCTA
The DNA here is from genome assembly GCF_900747795.2 of Erpetoichthys calabaricus. Classification (NCBI taxonomy): domain Eukaryota; kingdom Metazoa; phylum Chordata; class Cladistia; order Polypteriformes; family Polypteridae; genus Erpetoichthys; species Erpetoichthys calabaricus. The sequence continues at coordinate 155,687,962 of NC_041395.2, forward strand.
GGCACGAAACATATGCACAGCGAGATACAGAATATAAAAGCAGAAAAAACGACAGTTAAACGTCCACACCACACAGCGGAGGCAGACCCGGAAGGTGCAGGCGCCTACATCGTGCGTCGGAAGGCGCGGAAAAGTACGAAAGGCAAAGGCGCCTACACAGCAAGGTAAAACCCAACATAATACGGAAGGTGCAGGCGTTGCCGCCATATTGTGAGTGGCACTACTGCGTAGTGAAGGCGCAGGCGTCGCCGCCATATTGTGTGTGGCACTACTGCGGAGTGAAGTTAGGAATAATATGCTGCTTGGGATCGTACAAAACGCCGAACACGACCCACCGTCTGAAACTGCGGAGGCAAAGCAGGCACGGGTTCAAACCGAACAAGCTCGACTGACAGATATACGCCTACAACGCGCGTCTCAAACCGCAGAAGCAGGGCAAGCACGGGTTCAAAACAACGCAAGCTCCTACAACGCTCGTCTGAAACTACGGCTGCCCAGTGGGCACGGGTTCAAAACGCCGGGGGTAGGCGAGCGAAGCGAACAGGGGGCGGAGCCCCCTTGTTGGAGAAGGAGAAAAGTTGGATAAGTTGGAAAAGTAAGGATTTTTGTGTTTCAGATGAGCCACCAGACAAGCAGGATGCACTGCTGCTGAAAATATGTGAAAGAGAGAACAGAGAGTTCTTGTATTGTGATCAGTAAATTAACTCTTAAAACTGCAGCAGGCTAGTGCACCAATAAAAATTAATAAAATCAGGCATAACATGGTTTAAGTGAAATAAGTTTCACTTAATCAGGGTAGAGATTGCTGAAATTATGAATTTTATTCAAAGATCCCTAATGGTCTTTGTGCTCCTTCAAGTAATTTGGGCAAAACTCAGAACTTTGTAACCAGAACATGGCAGTCGACAAATGGCATCGTTATTAAAATACTGTAAATCAAAAATAGCAGTTTATTGTCCTGTGGCACACTGTTTGGGTTTGCAGTGCTGCATGCTCTACTTTCCTTTTTGCTCCTGCTGTTTTTACTCTAGCTTCTTTATGTTTCTCATTCTCTTCATACTTGCTAGTGCCACTTCTTCCTTTGTTTTTATTTTTGTTCACACCTTTTTCTACCACTCCATTTTTCTCTTTTTCCTGGGTGTGCATCCCTTATCTTTTATACAGTAATTAAGCAACCCAGACACTTTTCTAAGAGATGTGTGTGCCCCTAACATGTAGTAGGCAGTGAGCTGCAGTTGTTTTAAGTTGATCTATCATGCATTTGAAGGATGGAGGTAGACAGACATAAATAGTAAGATGGATCATTGGCTTACAAAAACACCTTACATTGCCCAATAAGAAGACAATATTCTTAGATTCATTCTTTGAATGCAATGGAAATATCTTCCCCTTTCTGTTCATCCATTCATTTTCTAACCAATTTTGCAGTTTAGGGTTACAGGAAGCTAGTGCTCATCTTGGGAGCAATTGGTCACAAAGTGCAGGCCATGCTTCATCACAGGACACACTTGACCACAAAGCAGTTTATACAGGAACAGCTCAGAGTCCCTGATTATCTGTCTGCTTTCCATGTATTTCATTGTAGTTTGGTGTGTGTTGTTTTTACTTTGTGGCACTTGATTCTGACAGTGATAAAGAGTTTTTTTCTATTTATATCATTTATCTTTCTTGTAACATGAAGTTAAGTCTTGTAATAACTGTAATCGTGATGCTAGGTGTTTGCTAATTAAAGGATTTTTTTTAACAAATTGAAGATTAGAAGTTAGAAAACAAACAATGTGTAATATGTAACATGATTTGTGATTGAAGTTTGGGTCTAAGATGAGGTTGTTAAAGCATGGAGCTAATTTGTGTCATTGCTGCAAGGATAATTTGAATGTTTTTGTCATGTTGATTCTGTGAGTTATACAGTACATTAAGTCCATTTCTTTTCTGTGTGCATGAGCATGTACATTCTCTTTTAATATTCCTGTTTAATCTTACACACACACACACGCACACAAACATATCATTTATATGTGTTTTGTATGTGAAGATACATTTGTATATGATTTCATGCACTGGGCGTATTTCCTTGTAAAGAGGACAGACGACTTAAAGATGCTGGAATTATTACACAGCAATGAAGGATAAATTTGCAAAGAAATGCAGGTTGAGCAACTCTAATCTGAAATGCCTGGGACCAGAAGTATTTTGGATTTCAGGTATTTTGGGATTTGGGAATATTTGCATATATATAATGAGATACATTTGGGATGAGACCCAAGTGTAAACACTAAAATGATTTATGTTTCACATACAATTTATACACAGTCTGAAGGTAATTTTATACAATATTTTTAATAGTTTGAGCATTAAACAAAGTGTTTTGCACAGTAGCATCAGCAGAATACGTGTTTCAGCTGTTAAAAAAAAAGCAACAATAAACAATTATAGTCTTTCAGTATATATCTGTGATGCTCTGCTTTGATTTAAAGGGTACTGTACACATAGAATAAGCAAAAAATGGTGAGTAATGCACTCTTGGCTTCTGAAACTCCATGGGTCATCCTATGCCCAAACCCTCCAGCTCGTTTTTCATGTGAGAGTGCTTTGCAGCGCTCGGTCTTTCAGGGAGCGAGTGTAGTAGTAGTGTTTTGTGATGATCAAAATTCAAATGGGGATTGAAGTAATGGGTTGTAAACAGTAAGTAACAGTACATGTGTTATTCACATTTGCTTATTGGTTTAAAAAAAAATAAATAAGTAAAAAAAATAAGGGAACATTGGTTAGATCCCCATGTGGGCAAGTAAGGTCTGGAGTTAAATTTTCCACATGTGGATTCATGTCAGTTTCAGAGTTTGGAGCATTAGTTTTGAATTGGGGATGCTCAACCTGAATGCTTGCCTGAAGTAATTATTATACAACTAGTCATTAAGCCCGTTACAATAACGGGTGCTAGAACAGTAGTGCATAAACATTAGTAGGAACAGTCTATATTAAATGACAAGGGACTTTGACCTCATTCTTTTTGTTGGTCGTATTTTTCTTTCTTTCAGCCTTACTTTCGTTGATGTTTACTTGCTGTGCTGACTGTTCTTTGTGGGCTGCCGCCGTGTATTGTGTGTCTTTAATTTTCTTTGACAGTAATACTGTCTTGTACGTCCGCTGGCTTGTACGTCCGTAATATACCTTTAATTTTCTCTGGCGGTCATACAGGCATGCGCGTCGGTAATATGCCTTTAATTTTCTCTGACAGTAATACTGGCTTGTATGTGGCTGTAATATGTGTCACTGTATTGTGTACCTTTAATTTCCTCTCGCAGTAATACTGGTTTGTATTTCCATAAAACGCCTGTAACTTTCTCTGACAGTAATATCGCGCATCACACCATGCCCCGCGCATGCGCACTTCACCAGAAGACACACACACACGGACACTTGGACGCACACAGGGATTTTATTAAAGAGGATATCCAGCTATAGGCTGTTCTGGTATTTTTCTTTTTTCTTTCTTCATGGTTCCATCAGTAGTGTTGTCAATCATATTTTGGAAGGTGTGTATGGCTTTAGTTTACAGTAAAGTAATATTTTCAACTTTTTCTCTTCATGCATTTGTATAGTATTTTTGCCTATTAGCATGTTTTCACACTTTTTCACTAGAAGTGTGCACAGGTAGTTGAATAGACAAATAACTGTTTTGGGTGTCCAAATGTGAAATCACAGGTACTCTATATGGTCAGATCAGATAGAAAACATGTCAATTAGGAAATGTGAGGTCTGACAATATTTTGACCATTGAGACTCACACAGCACTATTGTATAAAAAGCAACAGTTGTTGTGTGCAACCTCTGTAGTTCCATATTTCATGCAACAGTACAACAGTTCAGTCAGCTGAGTTCTGAACATAGGGGTTTACAATCTGACTTTCAAGGAATTAATTCGTCATAGATGATAAATCAATAAAAAGATACTTCATTTGAGAGATTGGTTAGTCTGTTGGCCATCTGATGTAAATTGGACGAGTTCATGATAAGAATGTAGTTTATCACTAGATTAGCACATCATTAACTTGGTCATTGTTTAGTGTTTCCTTCTCATTCTGAAAAAGTTGGACTTTTGCAAGGTACATTTTATGTTACTGTACTATCATAGTTTATCTAGTTTACTGATTACTAATTTGAAGAGTAAAATGTATTTCATTAGGATTATAAAAGGAACCACCCAGGCATATTCTTGATTCTTGGATGAGACCCTTTCTGTGTCAAAGAGCAGTTTGTGCAATTTTTTATTCTTGTCACATTTTTATAGTAGCTGTTTTCTTTAGACAAATGTCCTGCTTTAAAAGGGTGATTTTTTTGTATCATTTTATCTATGAACTTGTACTAAGATAATGTCAGTTCTTGAATGATCTAAATAAAAAGAGGGAGACTGATGAGTTTCAATTGCAGCAATTTTTGTCTTAAATTTGAAGCTTTTGGATAAAAGGGGGGGGGGGGGGGGGGGGAAGGAAAAAAAGAAAGCTGTCTTCATTTGTAACAGTGGATGAAACAGACTTATTCATGTGCAGCACTGAAAGTGCCTATTGGAATGTCACAGCAGTAAGCAAATTCAGACCTCACTCAGTAGTTTTCTATGTACCCCCCATGATGTTTTTACCATCATTTAACAGGGAGTTCTTGAGAATGTTTATTGAAGAGCAGTAAGTATCGACTTTCACATGCTACCTTTGGCATCCATCGCCAGTTTAACGGCATACAGTTAGACATCCTTTTCTGGACCAGTTAATATGATGTGTCATAATGAAGGAACACGTTATTCAAAATTGTAAGCAAAATAAAATCCAAATCCAAAATGTGTATAATGTGCTTTATTGCGAAGGTGGGGGTTGGGTAAAACTTGGAAGTAAAATTTGCATTCAATTTTTGGCCTTCGTTACACATTTCTCTCTAAACCCCCCCCCCTTTTTTATTATAAATAGTGGCCTTTTTAACAAAAAGTTTGTTTTTGGTTTTTTTTTCTCCCTCAAACAGATACTCTTTTTTGTCCTCATTAATTTGAATACTTCTAGTTTCTGTTAAATTCAATGTAACTGGCCAAGTACATGCTTTTTTTATCATTTATAAAAATATTTACCTATTACTTCGCTGTTTTCTTTTTTTTAGTCGATGGTATAATTGTTCTTTCATTGGACTTTATTATGAACATCTTTTGAATTTAACCTACTTGAGTAGCATACCATTTTGATTAACAGATTTGTTTTGGTTATAGTGCCAGGTGTGTAACATTTTACCTTTTTGAGTGGTGCAGAAGAGCCAAAAGAGTTTTTAAACTCTGCATTTTTAAGAGAGGAGGGCGTTAGTAAAACTTGTAGTATGTACACTTTGTATGCTGTTTTCCTTTTAATGGATTCAGGTCAAAGCAATTTGTCCTTTGTACTTGACATGCCATGGATTCTCCAGACAGTTTGCAGGTCTGTTTGCACAGTGTTTTGCTTAACATCCTTAACATGCTTCATGTAGTTATTTGTGTTAATGGTGGCTAGTGGACAGCACAGTGACTCTTGTGTAGCCATATTAAATTTGCATGGACATTACAAGTTTCCACTCCGACATTATTGTTTCCAGTTTCATTAGGACAAACAGAATTAAAAAAAATCAGATTTTACAATATAATGGTATTTTGTAATATAATAGTATTTCTCTTAAAAATGTGATCTGTGATGACTTAGATACCTTAAAAAATAATAATTGCTTATATCTGTTTCAAGTTTAAGTTTAATAGAGGAAGAATGAGTTCTTCATAGCATTTTATCATAGTTGGGATTTTGATGTCCAGAATTATTTATGGGGGGGGAGGGGGGTTATTTTGCCTTAACCATGTTTTGTTTACTGACTGTGATATGCTCTTACTTACCTACTTTTAAAGTGATTTCTAACATTCTTTGACTTTTGGGATCATAATTTACACCAGAAACTGTGTAAAAATGTAAGTGATTGCCAGTGTACTGTTCTGTAAATGTTTTATAAATGCAGAAATACATATTTAAGTCAAAAGCGATAGCAGTATTGTGTGAGACAAGCTAAGCTGTCATTAATATACAGTGCCTCATCAGCTGTCAGTCTGATGCAGAGGATACAATACATCTAATTGCCAAAATTATATAAAAAATAAAAAAAGCCTACACTTCATTTCTAAAGATGGCAACTTATCCTTTTTTTTTTTTTTTTTTTTTTAATGAAACAGGAGTTCTCTATGTGATTGCCATTATTTTTGCATTGTTTCCTATTTGGCAGTCCTTTGATATAGTAGTAATGCTGCATTGTAGTTTGTGAAGTTCACCAGTTGCCTATGGTGTCCTTTATTCTAGGTTGGTTGTTACGGCATTATTCATTAAAGTGTAAGGCAAAGGCAAAGCTAAGTGTACACCAAAATTTGAATATTGATAATTGATCTGAATACTTGAATTCTTTCATCTAAGCTTTTATGTATGCTAGACAATTCTGTGCCATTTTATGTGATTTTTGAGCATTCCATCTGATTTGTGTATTTTCTCATTACTTCCAGAAATGGCATGTTTGCTTTTGATTTGTTATCAATTAAATGCCCAACCTCCCATCTAATGAGAAAGAGATGCATTTTTATTATGTACAGTATAGGTTGTTCTGTGAAGCTGCAGTGTGGCTTGGCTTTAGTCACTCATGGATTTTATTAATTGTTATTTGAGAAATGAATAGTGTTCAGCACATTTTGCCTGGGTTTAAAGGTTTACCAATTTATTGTCCATTACCATGCTACTTTCACAATTTGATCCTTGTGGCAGTGCATATTTTAATGGCCCTACATGTTTCAAACTTATATTTGCATATTCAAGCAATGTTCTAAATATAAGACACTATGTTTAGCGAGGTAGTGTTTCTTGACACACTTCAGCCAACAAATTACTCAGAAGAACGTAGTCCGTTTTAGTGTTTCAGAGAGAGGATGTGCTGAATTGTATATAATGGCACTCAGTTTTGTTTTAATTCTCCCTTTTGCCACCATTTCTGGTGGGCCCAGAGTGTGATCTGTAACTAAGCCTGTCCTTTTAATTAGCTAGTTGATTCGGTAGGCCTCCCTTGAAGTGATCTTACCAGCCTGGCTCACCACAGCATAGAAAATTGCACTGGACATCACAGAGTTGTATGAAGGATGTTGCTTCCCATATTAAAGGAACACAGTCACCTAAGGAAAAAGAGTCTGCTTTGCCCTTTGTTATATAGTTCCTCTGTGTTCCGAGACAACTCCAACCTATTATTATTGTGGACCAACTCTGTATCATCTCATTTAATAGTAACTGGACATAGAGGCTGTTTGGTGAAGTGAAAGTTAATAACTAGTTCCTTGGCTTTGCTGATGTTAAGATGCAGGTAATTCTCTTTGCACCAAGAAACCCGGTTCTCTACCTGACTTCCATACTCTGTCTCATTCCCTTTATTATTACACTACACAATTGCAGAGTCATCTGAGAATTTCTGCAAGTGACATGACCTGATTTTATATTTATAGACTGAGGTGTACAAAGTGAAGAGAAAAGGAGACAGGACTATTTCTTGTGGTACTCCAGCGTTGCTCATATTCGTATCAGAGACACAGTCCTTGAGCCTCACACACTACAATCTGCCTGACACAGTCCATTATCTGGGACACCATAGGCTCATCTAACTACATATATCTGAGTTTACTCCTTATCAGGGATGGTTGGATAGTACTGAAGGCACTGGAGGAAGCAAAAAACATAATCCTCAGAATGGTGACAGCTTTGTCCAGGTGAGAATAAACCTTGTGGTACAGATAATTGTATCCTCCACTCGAGTCTTTGTCTGATAGGCAAACTGCAGTGGGTCCTGGTGGTCTACTGCAAGATGATGGGGATATTAACACTAGAATTACCAGAGCCTACGAAAAAACTCGTAAATCCGTCCCACCTTAAATCACGTCTTAAATCCGTTTGCACATCTCCGCCAGAGTCTTTTGTCATCTAAATGTGCTGATAAACAAAAGCTACTAGCAGCCAGCTATTCCATCCCCCCACCGACTTAGAATGAACTTCTCCTAGCTCATGCCTTTCCTTGATTTGATTATCTGGGATTGAAGTGGAGTTTTAGAGTGGAAATAATTCGAGCGTTATTTGGAATACACGCATGTCATGTGTGTTCCGTTTCTACAGTATAGTAGTCTGTGCAAACACATTTTTAAAACAGAAACGTTTTTCATATTCTAATAGTAAATGACAAAACGTAGGCATAAACTATATAACGTATGAAGCCTGAAGTCCATATATCAAAGAAACACTTTCACAAAAGGTACAAATAAGAGAACACGTGCACTTTTATTCAAAAATATAACTGCACAAAAAAAAAAGCCGCGTTAGTATGCCACATTGACACTGTTACTACAACCGCCGCGGTGGCGTAATGGTATCAGCCCCTGACTGGGATTCAGAGGGTGGCGAGTTCGATCCCGCACGGCTCCACTTCGAGAAGTGAACTGCTCTTATTCTTACAATTTTAGAATAACAACATAAATTTGATTTCAGTCTGTAACAGCCGGTGTAACTTATGATACTGGTAAAGGTTAGCTTTTTTTTTTTTTTTTTTTTTTAATTCACTTTTCATTCTCGCAGTTGCATTCAGAATCAATCCATACAACCCCATCTGACATAAAGACGCGCTGATTTCAAGTGACGGTGAGATACGAAGAAGGCAGCTTCGCCAGCGTTTGTGTGTCAGAACCCTTTTTGGGCGGGGGGGGGCGGTAGTATGCATCGTGGTACACTGCAGACCTATAGCACGTCTTTATGTCAGATGGGGTTGTATGGATTGATTCTGAATGCAACTGCGAGAATGAAAAGTGAATTAAAAAAAAAAAAAAAAAAGCTAACCTTTACCAGTATCATAAGTTACACCGGCTGTTACAGACTGAAATTAAATTTATGTTGTTATTCTAAAATTGTAAGAATAAGAGCAGTTCATTTCTCGAAGTGGAGCCGTGCGGGATCGAACTCACCACCCTCTGATTCCCAGTCAGGAACTGATACCATTACGCCACCGCGGCAGATATAGCAAGAGTGTCAATGTGGCATGCTAACGCGGCTTTTTTTTTTTGTGCAGTTATATTTTTGAATAAAAGCGCACGTGTTCTCTTATTTGTACCTTTTGTGAAAGTGTTTCTTTGATATATGGACTTCAGGCTTCATACGTTATACAGTTTATGCCTACATTTTGTCATTTACTATTAGAATATGAAAAACGTTTCTGTTTTAAAAATGTGTTTGCACAGACTACTATACTGTAGAAACGGAACACACATGAAATGCGTGTACAGTAATCCCTCGCTATATCGCGCTTCGCCTTTCGCGGCTTCACTCCATCGCGGATTTTATATGTCAGCATATTTAAATATATATCGCGGATTTTTCGCTGCTTCGCGGGTTTCTGCGGACAATGGGTCTTTTAATTTCTGGTACATGCTTCCTCAGTTGGTTTGCCCAGTTGATTTCATACAAGGGACACTATTGGCAGATGGCTGAGAAGCTACCCAGCTTACTTTTCTCTGTCTCTTGCGCTGACTTTCTCTGATCCTGACGTAGGGGGATTGAGCAGGGGGGCTGTTCGCACACCTAGACGATACGGACGCTCGTCTAAAAATGCTGAAAGATTATCTTCACGTTGCTATCTTTTGTGCAGGTGCTTCCTGAAACACATGCTGCACGGTGCTTCGCATACTTAAAAGCACGAAGGGCACGTATTGATTTTTTTTATCTGTCTCTCTCTATCTCTCTCTCTCTCTCTGCTCCTGACGGAGGGGGTGTGAGCTGCCGCCTTCAACAGCTTTGTGCTGCGGTGCTTCGCATACTTAAAAGCCAAACAGCCCTATTGATTTGTTTGCTTCTTTGAAGAGGAAGATATGTTTGCATTCTTTTAATTGTGAGACTGAACTGTCATCTCTGTCTTGTCATGGAGCACAGTTTAAACTTTTGAAAAAGAGACAAATGTTTGTTTGCAGTGTTTGAATAACGTTCCTGTCTCTGTACAACCTCCTGTGTTTCTGCGCAAATCTGTGACCCAAGATTGACAATATAAAAATAAACATATGGTTTCTACTTCGCGGATTTTCTTATTTCGCGGGTGGCTCTGGAACGTAACCCCCGCGATGGAGGAGGGATTACTGTATTCCAAATAACGCTCAAATTATTTCCACTCTAAAACTCCACTTCAATCCCAGATAATCAAATCAAGGCAAGGCATGAGCTAGGAGAAGTTCATTCTAAGTCGGTGGGGGGGGGGGAATAGCTGGCTGCTAGTAGCTTTTGTTTATCAGCACATTTAGATGACAAAAGACTCTGGCGGAGATGTGCAAACGGATTTAAGACGCGATTTAAGGTGGGATGGATTTACGAGTTTTTTCGTAGGCTCTGGTGATTCTAGTGTTAAGCAAGGAATTGTGCTTCTGAAGACTGGATCACACTTCATACTTGCCTGTTTTTTTTCCACTGCTGCATAATGTAGGTAATCACACTTATAACAGTAAAGCCAATTCTACCTTTGCCACTTGCTTACATAATCATGGAGAAGCAGAGCATTTTTTTAAATGTGACATGCTGCATATTTTGCCATGCAAATCAAAATGCACAGTTGTGTAAATTACTGTTTTCTCCACAGGAATACTCACTACACAAAGTTATCGCGCAACAGCCCTGTATATTGGTTTCTGCAGATGAGGGTTCACCTGTACCATGGACTCCTATGCTTTAAGATTGTCATCAGAATTTGCAATGTGGGTGTCCTCAAGCACTCGCAACGCACATGTGATGTCTCAAGAAAATGTCTGCTTGTGACTGGAAATGAGCCCAGTGATCTTTCTAACCCACATTGCCAATAGAGATCTTTAAACACTAAATGACAGGCTGACATGTGCAGAGTTAATGCATGAAAACACTGCCTGACAGGAAAATAAATACCTCTTGTGTCAATGGCATGAATTTTGCTGAAAGTGAAAAGCCATTTGTATTTATATTAATTCCTGTTGAAAAGCTCTACTTCAAACAAAGAGGTCATCTTGCAAGGACTGACCTTAAGATAATTTTAGATGCCATAAGTACTGTGACTAAGGCTATGTTCAGCTTGCAGGTAAAAATTACTCGGGCCTAATTTTTTTGCTGATATCTATAATGGTGCAGTGGTCATTTAAGTGTCCCTGAGTGCTGAGGAAGTGTCAACTGTGCTGGACCAATTATTGTGGGTAAAAAATGTCACTTGAGTTGTGAAGTAGTAGTGCTCTACCACGCATCAAAAAACAAAAGGTACAGATGGAATGAGAACCACAAACACAACACAACAAATGGCCACAAATTAGCAGTTGGTAAAAATAAGCATGGGGAAATGTTTGTACAAACTGGCCACACAACAATTTTCTAGGAAGATGTTTTGCAAACACTGCATATTCACTGTGAGAAACAGTTTGGCAAGTTTCCCCAATCAATGCTAAAGTTGACATACAATGTACTGTGTGCTTTTTATTATTAAATTACCATAGAGTCTTTAAAAAAAATGTGTGTCCCATGCATCCCATGAACTTTGACCTTGGACACATGCTGATTTAACATGTACCAGGTACTGCTACAAGTAGAGACACGTGTGTCTTCCTTCCTTCCATGTACTTAAAATGTTTGGGATTTGTTTTTATTAAAGAACTTCCTTTTAGTTCTAGCCTCTTCCTCAGTTTTGAAAGAGAGGCATGAAAACCAGCTATCCCTGTTCAATTACCTTAAATGCAGCTTTATACTGTAGCTCATGTTTATCAACTAGTAAATGGCAAGCAACTGTCACTTGAACCTAGCAGTTTGATGCTATATGAATAATTTGACTATACTAGAAAAATGTTAAAAGTGATATATCACTATTGTCTGTATAACATATTAATCCAATGTATCTCACTTCATCATGTGGTCATCTTTGTCATGTAGCAATTAACCTTGGCAGCGTTCAAAGCAGTCTGATTTTTTTCTCATGCTGCCAAATGTATCGCTGAAGTGAAATTTACAAAAGCAAATTGATACATAAGGAGAACATGAAAAAAGCCAACATAAAAAAACACTTGCAATAATAGAAAGTTACAGGGAGCATTTTCTGACGGCATGTAGTCAAAAACATGAAAAATGTATTTATATTCAAAAATATTGTGCACTTTATTTACAAATCTGCCAAAATTGCAAAATTGACTGTAGCCTGTCAGTATTTTAATATCAAACTTTATATAATAGTTTTTACAGAACAGGCCATTCAAGGATGCTTTAGGGAACAAAGAAAAAATAGTTCTAAAAAATAGTTCTAACAAAAAAATACAACAGAAGGGAATTGATGCCTTCATGCATGGGAATAACAGTAATCTCCCATACTCCGGGGGGGTTTGGGGGGGGCGGGAATATTAGGCATGATATTAACCTTTCTAATTTACTCCTTAGCACTTCCTGCTTGTATACTGAATGAGGAATCTTAATCTTTTTTTGTAATGCATTCTCCAATACTATAACCACTAATTGTACAAATTTAAAGATTTTAAATCTTAAGTGTATAACTTTTAATGTATATTCAGTAAACTTCATTTACCAATTTAGTGTCATATCCTTAATGATTGTCAATTAATTGTATTTTGTTCATGTGTCATTTTTGGTAAACTAAGGGTGCTTAGCAATCAAAACTGGGGAAGCATTTTTAAAGTGGACATTTTTCACAAACTGTGTAAAGACATTTAAACATTAAAAGCTTAAATAGGAAGTTAGTTGAATTTTTTAAACACTGTATTTATACTAATACCAACAACCTCTGCTAAGCTCACTAAGAGTAAAAATGTTTGATTATGATCTTGGTCAAATGTACTTGGCAAAGTCTTCATTAGATGTTGATGATTAATCTGTTGATCCAGTATATACAATGAAATCCTTCTTGCAGTATAATTTTCAAGTTCATAAATCTGTGAATCTGCACATATGGTAGGAAATGGGAAGTTAGTGCTGGGCGGTTTGACCAAAATTCTATATCACGGTATTTTTCAAAATTGTACCAGTTTCACGGTATTCAACGGTATTTTTTTCCCCATGCATGAGTTAATCACATTTTCCACTGCAATTACTGCTAAGTAATAACTAAGAATATCCTATTCTACTGTCATGAGAATTGTACATTGTACAAAAAAAACATTTTAATGTGCACACAAGTATTAATATAAGTTTGCATGGCCCCATAAAGTGATAGTTTTCAAGGGGGTGGCACTAATGAAGAGAAGGAATCACATTGCATGACAGTTGCAGTCAAAATATAGAACCTCTTTATTGAAAAATTTTGCAAACAACTTAAACTAAAAATTTGACAACATATTGTCAACCATCCAAAGAGGCATTTAGACTTAGTAAAATATCCAGATGTGCTTGTCAAAAGTTGTATTGCACTGAACATGTCTTAGAAAAGGAATAAATAGTAAATATTTTTTGAAAACCAACTAGACTTTCTGTTAACATTAACAATCTCTGTCCACTGACACGTTAAAGTGACTTTTTAAACAACTTTACCATCATTAAACTGCATAATATTTAAACTAATAAATAACAACAATACAATAAATAATAATGCAACTTCCAGTACTAATACTATTACTTCAAAGTTGCACCCGATCATTCTCAATTGCTTGATCGGCTTACTGCTGCGTGTGAATAAGGCGCTACGCCCACGGAGACGTATATTTATGGGCCGGCAGGATAGGGGGAAGGAAAAAAGAAAAGATAGAACACAAGGAGGTTAAAGAAGGGAAAAGGCAGTCATGGGAGACGATCCAGACACCAGGAAGGTGAAGGCAGCACGAGCTGGGGCACCGTGAGGGGAGCGCAGGCTGAGGCGATCTAGGGGCTGGTTCACCCCACTGACTAAGCATGTAGAGTGGCGCGAGCGAAATGTAAGACCTCTCCCATGGATCTGAGGAGCGACTGAGTGAGTGCAAAGGAAGACGGGAGGTGTGCCGACCTCGGACGGTCTGGCTGCGCAGTGTGGTGGCAGCCAAGACAGGGGTTGGCAGAAAGCAGTTCGTGCTGCAAAGGCTTCGCCAGCATTGCCAGTGAAAGCTGTGAAGACAGAAGGTGGTGTGCTGCGATCAGGCGAGGAGAGACTGCATTTTAACCTCTATTTTAACGGATTTATTTATTATGGATTTTATCCCCACGTTTCACTGGTTTTATGGATTTACTATTTATTTGGTTACTGTATTTTTCTGAACACTGCACAATGGATACTTTTGATTTTACTTTTGACTGTTTTTAAGAAAAGCACTTTCCACCATCCCCTGGCTTCAATGAGATTTCTCAGCTCATCTCGGTCATAACTATTGACGGTGTTGGTTCAACAGACTCTCATGTGGAAAGAAGAAATCTGTAGGGGACCGGCATCGTCGCACTATTACACAGTACCCAGGTACATTACACAATATTGGGGAAAAAAAAAATAAAACAAGTACAACTTGGCTTGCAGTATTATCCAGTAGTATAGAAACATTATTCACACATTTGAACATAATGGTCTACATCCGACCTTTTAAAACCAAAGTACCTCCAGACAACAGACACAGCTCCTTTTTTTGGCAAAAGTTCTTCTGTACCGTCATGTTCAACTTTATCGTCTGCTACAGCTTCTGTTTAGGAACATTCTCTGTCCATTATCAATGCTCAATACCTCCACTAACGCATGTACTCTGTTGGATGTGCGTTTAGCTGTGCAGCAGTGAAAAGGTCCTCCCTTAAACAGTTTCCTGCTGCGCCACGTTCCGAACGTTGTTTAGCCTATTTAAACCAGTGTTCCGGTATAAGAAAAATCCATATCATAACAAAAATAAAAAACGGTTTTTGGTATGAACCGGTATAACGCCCAGCACTATGGGAAGTGTAATATTTTGGTATGTTATTGTCTTAAAGCTTGTATCTTTGTGCATGGACTTGTGTGTGAACTGTGTGTAACAAGTGAGCCTACTCCTTTAAGAATATTAACCAGAGTGAAGTGGGTTTCAACCTGATTGATTATTATCATAAACTAAAATGAAAATTAAGACTAAAACTATTATTGAAAAGGCATTATTGTAAACTGAAATAAAATAATGAGCAAAAACACGATGCAAAACTAAAACAGTATGAAATTATTACAGTAGCTGAAAAGACTGGGGAAAAAAATAAGATTTTCAGTTTTCGTGATCATATCTCTACGGTAGAGTACATTTTTGAATTGTTTCATAAAATTCAGAGGTGATTCAGTATACAAGCGTTCTCTGACTAAGACGGCATCAGCCATCAACATGTCCAAAAGAAAGAATAAATTGCTTTTTTGGAGTTTTCAGAGTATTACACTGAAAGTGACAATAGTAAGTGGATGGTGTTAGAGCAGGGTATGTTGTGTACTGAACCGATTAAGGGTAAAAACCTGATAAATCCTAAACTTCACTTAAATAGTCATCACAAATTAGTCTACAATATATTTCTGGACAAATACAAAGAAAGGCTGGAAGCGCAAGCAATCTGAGCACACATGCAAGACAGGACAGCCAACATTAACATCATGTTTGCAGAGGGTAAAAGCTTGGGGAGCAAACATGTAAAGAAGCACAAGTAAATGTGTTGAAACTGGTATTTCTACAAAAATATGACATGCTGTCGTTCAGAAAGTGTTTTTTTTTCTGTCTCTCTCTTGACCCCAAATTTAACATGCCATATTCTGTAAGACTAATTGTGCTCATCACACAAAAAATGAATACAGCAACACTGCATATCAAAGATATGGTCAATCAAGCACAGGAAGTGACCCTTTGTGTAGACAGAAGGAGTAAAAAAGTGTCTGGCTACATTTTTGAGAATCTCGGTACGCTTTTACCACTCACCAACAAACCTAGTGCTTTAAGTTTACATGTCGTATGCCCATGGGAGAAGTTTTGGCAAATGCTGTGAACCATACATTGATTGAATGGGACATACCGGAGGACAAGGCTATGACAATAGTGGCAGACAATGGAACAAAGTGTAAAAAAGCTGTAGACCTATTGCGGAAAGCACAGAGGCAAGGAGACTATTATATTTGAGATACATATATATGATATGTTACATTGATTTCTTTTTTTGATTCCTCTTTTTGTCATGAGGATTGTGTCACATTAAAAATCCATATATAATAATGTCTATGTATGGAAGAGCCAATCCTAATAAGTTTATACAAAAAAATCACATTGGTGTTTGGTTTGATAGAATAACGATATAATGTTAATTGTGTGCAACTATATGAATAATGGAAGGTTTTATTTACTATAAATTGGCCTGCCAGTTAAATATATTGAAAACTGTGGAAAAACTCCAAAAGTTAGAAGTATAGGTGTACTTAAATAATTTAAGGGAGTTTTAAGAAAGAAGCAATAGAAAAATTTGTTTTGCATGAATTACTTGTCAGCTTCAGGTGTATTGAAATATTTGTCACTGTTACAAATGGTTTAAATCCTGAGGTTAAACATTAAAGAGAAAAATGTGCACATACCAGAACAAATATTTGTCATTGGAAAACTTAAAATGGGAACATGGAGCCTTGGTGTTTTTGGTAATTTAATTTTTGTTTTTTTTTCTAAACCTGAATCAAAATTTATTGGTCCATTAACTCTTAGGGTGGCACGGTGGCGCAGTGGTAGCGGTGCTGCCTTGAAGTAAGGAGACCTGGGTTCGCTTCCCGGGTCCTCCCAGCGTGGAGTTTGCATGTTCCTCCCGGTGCTCCAGTTTCCTCCCACAGTCCAAAGACATGCAGGTTAGGTGCTTTGGCGATCCTAAATTGTCCCTAGTGTGTGTGCTTGGTGTGTGTGTGTGTGCGTGTGCGCGCCCTTTGGTGGGCTGGTGCCCTGCCCGGGATTTGTTCCTGCCTTGCGCCCTATGTTGGCTGGGGTTGGCTCCAGCAGACCCCCGTGACCCTGTGTTAGGATATAGCGGGGGTAAATGACTGACTGACTGAAATTAACTCTTAATTTGCCTGTATGGACTGGTCACTCCTTATCTTCAAAGAACAGTAAATATAGTAGAATTATTTGTATTGACTGATGAGGCAGGAGGCAGAACACACAATCATATCATAGCAGCACAACAAGATGAGGCTACACAGATTATAGCAGTTTCAGCAAATACAATCCTTCAGAAATAGAAGTTCTTAGCAATAAAAATGAGCTTAATCCCCAAAAACCAGCCTTCACAATCTGAAGTGCTCCACTTGAAATGCAGAAATATCTGAAGGAAATTAGGCAGGGTGTTTTAACTGGCACACCTGTTCAGGTCTGGCAAGACAGAGTGGCTATGTAAAACGTACCCCTGTGGCGTTGGATCCTGCACGTGCACTTGCCTTACAAGCATTTGTTGAACACGTATTCTCAGCTTGTGGGCAGTTGCCATCTGGATTGCAAAACAGAATGGCCACTTCTCTGGAGCACAACGTTTTCTTGAAAATTAACAGAAAGATGTACAACTGAAGCATACGAACAGTGTGTCAGTGCTGTGCTCAGACTATAGTAAATTGTCCAATGGTTCAAGAAGTTATTTGTTTGCTTTATGCAATTTCATTTTGGATTGATAATTTACATGGAAAAGTGCACATTGTTCCACTCGGATGATCACAGAATGTAAGCGTCCTTTTTAAACTTATTCATATTCAGTATCAGTATGATTTTTATTTTTGCTTTATTTTTAACAGGAAATAACTGTGTACGGTATCTATTGACATTAAACAAATATTATTTCTAAACCTATTCAGTCTACAGTTCTGTCTTTGTGATACAAAAATAACTTCCATACCATCCCTTTAACCATTCCACAATTACTAAAGCTAATACTGAAACTAAAATAATATATAAAAAAGTGTTTGTAAAATAATAACTAAAACTAAAATTTGACATGAAGGTTAAGTAAAACTAAATTAAAACTAAAAGTTAAAATCAGAAGTAATATAAAAATAAAAACTAGTACAAAAAGGCAAAATTATGGTTTGTGCAGTATTTGCTTGGTTTGCTGGGTGGATCAGTGAAAACTGTACTTTTATCAGTTCAAGGGAAATGAATGCCTGCTGTCGAGTCCATTTGAGTAGCAGAGTGTTAAAAAAAATATAGCTTCAGTAGATTAAAGGTACAGTATGCTTGTCTGTACAATTAATCATTATTACCTTTGTTATTGCTTAACAAAACTTTCCATCTAAGAAGAAAATGCAAATGTATTGTATTGGGAGCTACCAAAACCATCAGAATTTTTAATTTTACCATAATATTGTGGTGTTTTTATTAAAAAAAAATGTCAAATGACTTTTTTAGTTAGTCAGTGTATTAATTTTTAGGTAAATCCACTATTATAAGCAGTATAACAGAACAGCCCATTAGGATCCATCCTTCCTGTGTGGATAGCGCTTTGAGTACTGAGAAAAGCGCTATATAAATGTAATGAATTATTATTATTTATTATTATATGCAGATAGCTGGAAATGTTCTTTTTAAGGCTGGAAGCTAAATTTTGATAAATGTGAAACTGTGTGTTGTTTTTTTTTTTTTTTTTTCTTTTTAAAACCATTTTTAAAGAAGAATGAAACTGTGGACATAAGTCATTATTCTTTAGTGTGTGACTAAGGAGAATGTTTTCTGTTTGCTTGCTAATTAACATGTTTTAGCTATAATTTAGGCACTTTAGTTTGGAGATGACACTTACACTCTGCTGTCATAGGATAAATTAAGCTGACATTCATAAATGCAAGTGTGACAAGTGACCTAAAATTAAACCAGCCAAAAATGTGTGAATTATACTTGTCAGCATATTTAACTATATGACACTGTGTCATGCAAAAATCATAATTTCAGTAGGCACAATTGGCAAATTCTGTGTCAGTACAATATACGGCTGGACAATATGGGCTAAAATTGATACTGTGATTGTTCTCATATCACAATAAAGATTGAAGATCAGGACCATACAGAGAAGTATATATGTAATTTTCTATACAGAGTCCAAAACCTGGTATTTCCTCAAAATAATAAAATGAAATATTAGCAATGGAAACTGATTTTCTCTTCAAAATGTAACAATTTCATTGATAGCTGTCCTCAAAGAAACAGCTTAAATAATGTGTGTTTATTTTTCCAACCATTTTTGTTTTAAACTCTTCCTCTACTTATTTTTAAGCTTTCAAACCAAGTATTGCCTGCCTTGCTGGCATCTCTTTCTGACAGTCAATGAATTTTGCTCTCTCTCACTCTTTCTCTTTTTCTGTTTGACTGTTTTTATATAAAGAAAGGCACATCTCATGAGTCATTACAGTGCTGATCACTGATCATAATACATTTGCATATGTATTGTGGTAACCAGGGGGCATATAGCTCCCCAAACCCCAGACACAGAGGCCAAGTTCAGCACACAACACCCCTTTATTTAGCTGTGGGGAACACTTTTTTGTCTTGCTCCAAATCACCAAATATTAAATACCCAGTCCTTTTTCTTCCTCTCTCTCTCTTAGTTCTCCACTCCTCCTTCCACAAGCTTTATCCACCTTATCACGACTTGCATCCATAAGTTCTCCAGGTATTCCAGAATCTCCTTCTGGCTGCAGTTCCAGGTGTGTTAGCAGCCCTGTAGAGGGAGGGTTCAGCCATTTTCCATGCGTCACCTGATGGTGGCCATGTGCCCAAGCAGGGTTGAGCTTCCATGCTCCAAACCCGTGGCACTGTAGCTCGCCAGAGGGGCTGCCCTCTATCATTTTGTGGGAGGTATTGCCCTGTGCAAGGTCCTTCCGTTATGGAGGTGTACCGGCCAGGTAAGAATACCTATATTGTTTTATGATTTACATTATTTGTATTGGTTCCAAATTAGCTTTGACTGTAACAATTTGTATAATGCATGCAAGGTATTTATTTTATTATATTCACCAGCATAAGAAATGTTGTGTTTGTGGTTGGAAAACTTGTATTTTGCATCCACTGTTCCTTCAATATGTTATTGATTGGTACATTACACATTCAGCAAAAAGGAAGAATTTGTAAGGGGAAACTTGAAACTGCTCCGTTAACTCCAAAATATCACCGCCCTCCTCAGGATTTCAACTTCCCAATGAATCTTTACTTTCACTTTCAATCCAAATACACAGTAAAAAAATGTTTCCCAGTTAAATTCTGGTATTCTAAAATCATGTTGATTTTTTTATTTCATTAATGTGTTATCCTATTACTAACCTCTGCTCACAAATTAATATGATTGTATATTTGACATCCTCCAATAATCTTATAAGATTTGAAGATCAACATACAACGTATTTATAAATGTTAATGGATATTTAACATTTAGTTCATTCGTTTTGCATTATTGTAATTGGGAAACTCAATTCACCTGCTAAACAAAAATACAAACTAAAAATGAAAGTAAAATGGCCAGTAAAGCAGTTTACCCCATACACAGATATTGAATAATTCACACAAAAGAAACCTATGAAGGCTGCTGTTTTTATTCCTGCTTGTAATGTTTCAGTTGTGGACAGCATGTAAAATGGATGGATAAGCACTTACAATGTGGAAGCCTTGCTTATGGTGTGATACAAATTACTAGTTGGTTTTGTTATTTGACCATTGATAAAGTATGAGTGTTCTTAGGATGCAAGTTATGTTTGCAAAAAGTGTATTTTACAGTATGGCAAGTCACTTTAGCTGTTATCTCCATCCACCTGCTGCTTGTCTGCTCATATGGTATAGAGCGGAACAGCAAACACTTTATGGAACTTTTCGTGGGAGGACACCTTGCAGGCTTTGCATGTTCGAGTGGCCTCTTTCGATGTAGTATTGTGTTTTATCTTTACATGTTGTACTGCTTGAATTGTCATCCCAGGTAAAACCAAATAATTTCCTAACCCCACCTATTCTAAACTCTTGCTCTTCAGTCTGCTTTTCTTCACACTCATCCCGCCAGGCAGTGTGTGTAGTTGAAGTTGATATGCTCGGAAAGAGCACATGAGATTTAACGTTCACAAGAAGTTGTAGAGAATCAATTAAGTTTTTCATGATGCTGGCTTTTGTGCATTGATTTTTCTTAAATATCTAATTGAATCGAAAACTCTGTAAATTTACCAGCCCTAATACAGTATTTTCATATACTCCATAGTTACCACAATATGCGAGTAAGAACATGCAGAACCTAAAAGCAGCAATTATGGAAGAAACTGCAACAGATTTGTAATACAGGTGCTCTGTAACTGTTTTTTCAGAGTTATCACAAAACCTGCTTAACTGCAGCTGTTAACTTTGCTAATTGAATGAATAAGATTGCCTTTATGATGAAACAACATTTGATCCCAGTGCCTTGAGCATAGATGATAACCTTTGGTCGTTACTGCTTAAGAAATCCCTATTTTGGAGTTGATGTTTCACTGTTGGGCATCAAGATAAAGTTTGCCAGTGACTACAGAGTAAGTATAATTACCACCTTGCAGGGTTTAACAAGACTTAAATGCAATTCTCCCATATAAAAAATGAAATTCTCAAATGCGGTTCTCTTTAGTGAAGATGGAAAGAGGATCTGAAGTTACTCATCTACTTACTGACTTGAAAATATTTGTCTTTTATTTCAAACCATTTGGCTAGCAGGGTAAGCTGAAAAATTACTTTAGCAAAATTTGTTTCTCTCATCATGTGGTGAAGCATATTAAGGGTTAATGGCAGGCCAGAGTGGGTACAATATATTTAAAGAATAGTGAGACTCGGATGCATGAGTATGGATTTATGTGAGAGAGACATGTGACCAAGAAGTGCTTAATGGGGGATTTAGCCGATTGCTTGTTCATGTCCGTGAGTGCATTCGGCAGAGCCATCTTTCATTGATGCTTTGTTGATCATTGAGAGCAGCTACACTCACAAAATGTATTAAGGGTCTGAGCAGGAAAGGAAAAGGAAGAAATAATATGGAAAAGAGAGAAGAGCAGAATTGAGCAGTTAAGCCAGTGTGTGCAGAAAGAGTTGAAGTAGTCAGGAATGCCCCCCAGTCGAGCAAGAGTAACAGTGCTCTGAGGAGACTCAAACTTTCTGAATGGTTGGAGGAGGAGAGACTGTGGGCTCCCGGGCTTCTGAGGGTGGCAGGACAATGAAGCTACACTAGATGTGTCCCAGCCCACCAGGCACTAAAGGTTGGTTTTGAGAACCACATTCATTTGTATTTTGGCCCTGTGGGAGAGCAAGGGAGATGACATAGAGAGAGCACTGGAAACAAGAGGAAAAAGCCAACTCTGGCTTCAGTTTTATCCTTCGTTTTAGCTAATGTATTTATTTATTGGATTTTCTTTTCTCTCTTCACTGTTTTATGAATTATTTATTGAAGATCTGAATGCACTGCACATTTTTGGGCACTGCTTGAGTTTTGTGCACTCAACTTGCACTATTTAATTTTTTTCACCATTATTTTTTTGTTTCTTCAAGTCCTTAACCCATCCTTAGTTATAACTGTTGATTTCCCGGGAGATGAAAGATGCACATGGCTTGCAGGCACCCAGGACCTCATATATGAATATGCAGTGATATGGAGCTTTAATTTTTGGCAGATACTGTCACTGAACAATCTGTAGTGGTACACAAAACATCTTGGTTATGTCTATTTCCTTGAATGTCTGATGAAAACCACATCTCCATCTGTGCCCTATAACCTTTATACTGTAGATGCACATTGAAGTTTGTCTTCACTTGCTGCAGTAATGCAACTTTTTAAACTTGGGACTACAAATACACTACACACAATTGTGAAGTCTGCTTATAGTATTATTGGTACATACAGTAGCTACCTATGATCAGGACATATGTAATGCACACT
This sequence comes from Erpetoichthys calabaricus, assembly GCF_900747795.2. Classification (NCBI taxonomy): domain Eukaryota; kingdom Metazoa; phylum Chordata; class Cladistia; order Polypteriformes; family Polypteridae; genus Erpetoichthys; species Erpetoichthys calabaricus. Next base: position 155,710,854 of record NC_041395.2, read on the forward strand.
GCTTTAGAAATACAAACAATATTATTGTTAGCTTCAGCTATCTTTTACAGTCACTTTTCTTCTTCCTTAGTTTTTATCCTCTGATCATAAGGTTACTCAGTTGACAACTGCATCCATGTTTCTTGTGTGCATAGTCTGTAGCATGTAATGTACAGTATGTTTTCATTGTCGGGGGTTTACAGGGTGCTATTGGGTCAGTGACTTTTCCTTTTTTCTGTTATCGATGTCTGAGGCTTTTCTCGTGTGCTTATTTACCCAGTTTCTTTAATAAAAAAAATGTTACTAAAAACAACTGTATTTGCTGAATCTCATCACTTTCAAGGTGTCTGATTACACAGCTTTAGCAACTTTTTGGCAGTTTCAGAATTAGAGTATCTCAAGCTTACCACCACTTTACAGCCAATTAATGGGCACCTGTCAGTGCTGGTGACTATATGAATAGTTTCCAGGTATGATGAGTTTTACCACAATCTCGGCCTGATTTGTTTTCCTTGTTCTATTCAGTCGTGTTAGAACAAATATGAGACATAAGACAGACGTGCCTATCTTCTCTTTGTACTGTGAAGGGGGAGACCTTTTTTTTTGGTTGTTGTTGTATGGTATGCATTGTACCTCCTGCTGAGCACATCTTGCTTGTTAACTCTAATATGCATGATCCCACCCTCACAATTTAAGACAAAACCAGATTTGTTTGACCTTGTCAAAGATTGTCGTAGAACTCTGGGTCCACTGGGTATTGCACAGTACATGCCTGAGGTCATCAGATTATGTAAATAAAGGCTATGATAAAAAGTTACTTAAAAATTCCTCAATTTTAAATTGTTCATTTGAAATATTTCTTAACCTCTTGGCCATTTCAAGTACTAAAAGAGGAATTAAATCACATATTATGGTTAAAATATTTTTTTAAACGGACTGTAGTTTTGAGCGGTGTTATAGGCCATCCCGTACTCATTTAACAGTATTTTATTAGACATGCTGTATATATTATTAAACAAATGGCATACTTCGGGATTATTTTTAACCCTCAAAAATTCAAGTTTATTTGCCCTAATATAAATAATTTGTTTTTCATTGTCTGATTTAGATAGTAAGCTTATTTTGCCAAAATTATATATGAAAGCTTTAAGAATTCATGGTCTTGATATCTATGATTAATTAGTCATTACCACAGTATCCCTAAGTAAATAATACATAAAACATGGGCTCCTTGTCTGGTTCCTAACTAAACATATGCAGTTACCACAGTTGTTCTCCTGCCTACTGTTAACAGTGTTCTTTGTGGCCCTTTAATTTCTTTTTGTGGATTGCAGTTTGGTAAATATTGTACTAATGTTAGCCAGCTAATTTTCATCTAGAATTTGTTTTTACTCTGCTCTATGGTACAGTGTATTGTTTGTTTTTCAAATCCAGCCTTTGTTTATATAGAACATCTATTCATTTATATATGCATATATTTATTTTTACTTCAGTATGATATGTTCACATAAATCCCGCATGCCGTTTATCTTTAATTTGGTTTTTTTTTTCTCTCTTTTGGCAGAGTTTTCCATCTGATGAAGGCTGGCCTTTTGCAAAATATCTTGGAGCCTGTGGGCGAATGGTTGCAGTAAACTATGTTGGAGAAGAGCTTTGGACCTTTTTCAATGCTCCATGGGAGAAGCGGGTAGATCTTGCCATGCAGCTAATGGAGATTGCAGAGCAGCTTACAAACAATGATTTTGAGTTTGCCCTCTACCTACTTGACGTTAGCTTTGACAATTTTGCAGTTGGATCTCGTGATGGCAAAGTGATTGTTGTGGATGCAGAGAATGTCTTGGTGGCAGACAAGAGATTAATCAAACAAAGTGAGTAGCTCTTCGGACACTAGATATTTTATTACTAAACAAAATTAGCTGAAATTTAAATTATTGCTCTGGAGCATCAAAGGTATTGTTAGTTATGTAATTTAATTTTATGTGAATGGCATATTTCCAGAGGTTCTTGAACAACATTATAGATATATTTCTAAGCCTCATACCAAAAATAAAATACTTTCCTTCATGGTAAGGTTAATTTAGAACTCTTAGCTAAATAGTTAAATAATCTCAAATCACTTTTTCCACAGGTGCGTGTGTGCGTGTGAGTTTTTTTCCCTTTCATAACACAACCTTTTTCTACAGAAGGTGTTGTTGATTTAATGCTGTTATTTTTAATGTTGATTTAGGAAACCTGCTCTCATGTTAACAATTAAATGGACCTGCTTTGCACAAAGTGGCTTTAAATGTATGTTTTCATCTTTTCGGAATTTAACTTTGAATGCTTGTATTCATATATAAAATGTTGTCTGCTACTTTACACTTCTGAAGCTCATTTTATCATTAAATGATCTTCACATCATACATCAGCATCACATTCAATTTCTTGATAACATTGTTATTAGCAGTGTGGCACAAAGCCTCACACACTTGCACCAGTCCAGTTAAAACCTGCAAATTAAGCTAAGAAATAGGGGAATGAATGGGAGTATCTTGGGAAACATTGGTGAACATGGAAAGAATGTGCATACTACACAAAGATTATCTTAACCTTCTAAACCAGTTGATTAATTTGATTAGCTGGAGCAGCTCAAAGCGTGTTTCATTAAATGTGACAATGCACTAAACATACAAATATCTGCACTACTGAAAAAGAAGCTGTAGAAGACAATGTGTTTTTTTTTTTTTTTTTACATTCACATGTGCAGAAGAACCTCTACTATTTCAAAGATTTTAAAAAGTGCAAGTTTTTAGTCGGAAACAAATATGTTGAAATCATGGGAATTTCTTCTGGATAAGGATTTTTATTTTAGGACTTCCTAACAGGATAGAATATCTTCAAAGAATTATTGGCACCCTTCATACATTTAAACAAAAGGCAACTGAAACTGAGAAAGACACAGATAAAGAGCTATATTTATACTAGAAAGTTGGGAAAAGGAAGAAAGGCTGTTATATCTCTATTATAAAACAAAATCTTGGAAGGCGTGGAAGGAGACGATACGTGATTTTCTCTGAGACGCTTTAACGTCCAGCGAGACCAGGCAGTGAGACAAAGGACATTTGTTGTACAGGCTTTTAAATGATCGATGCACAGCGCGACAAGCAGAACACGCAGGTCGGCAGCAGCAGCAAGCCAGCAGCTGATCCGACCGCATCTCCTTAGTGTGCGTTCAGCCCCCCAGCTCATAAACGCGCTGATTTGGGGTTGTTCCATATTGTCAGTAAGAGATTTCCTTTGCCAGTCTTTCTGTATGGTCTGTTAGCGTGAATGTCTAATTGCTGAGTTGGACACAAGACTAAACACTGCAGTTCTTCAAATGAGACCCTTGTTTATTTTTTGTCTCTCTCTTCCTCTCTCCACGTCTTCTTCTTTCAGCAGGAGGGAAGATGTACTTATGTCCTCTTCTTAGTAAGCTATCCAAAGTTTTTTTAATTGGTTATTGCCCTAATAGTACCAATGACCTTTCTCTTCTTCATTTTTCTGTTCTTTTTTTCATTGTAGTGCCTTTGCTCCACCTTTCTTAATCTAGTCAAACAGGAAATTCCATTTAGCTGAACAGTATTTAAATAAGCAGACTTTCTTTGCAAATGTACTATTTGATTTTGAGTAAAAAAAAAAAATCAAATTTTTATACATTTTTGTAATCACAAAATATTACTTTAAAACATTTGTTTTTAAAATGTATTAACATCCCACTATTACCCGTTACCTTACCCTTCACATTGTGACTAGTGAATTAACACAGTCATTCCATTAACAATTTTTGGGCTCAGTCTAACGGGACTATGTGGGGCACCCAGCCACCAGAAACTTGCTGGTGTACACAGGCATATATGGGGATTCTCACAAACACCAGACTAGGTTTCTTTAAATTTGGAGTCATAGGTTATACTGACCGTGAACAAGTCAGTAGCTGAAAAGGGTTTTTTTTACCCCTCTCATGTGCTTGCAACCAAGTGGCATTATATAGTGACATTCAATTGAAGGGGTCGACCTCACATGAGACTTCGAGAGGTGCAGGTACAGCGTAACAGTAGTCCCTGGTATGCCAAGAAATGTTGCTGATACTCTAAATTGAGATTCAAAGAACACTGCTCAGAAAACTAATATAGGGAACTGAACACATGAGGCATTAACTGTAAAACTCCACACCGCAATGCTTCATAGTTATAGTATATGTACTACTTACAAATCAAGTTTAGCTTCAAGTCCTTCAGCAAATGTGGTGTTCTGAATATTGTCAAAATTGTGAAGTTTTTTTTTTTTTTTTGAAGAAGAAGACGACATTTTCCTAGTAAAAAACTTCAAGTTTTAATCCACATCAACCAATAGTTTCCCATGCACTCCCACAGACACTTGTGCATAACGATACATAAACAAAAGCTATCGCACACCCAATTTATTTCTTGAGTTTTACTCATAGCTGTAACATGTAGTGTAAATGACCAGTCATAGACAACTAAGTCATTTTAATGCTCTGATCCTTGTATGTGGCTCGACATAGGTGGGATATTTGATAAAAATCTGATTCACTCATCTTTGGTACACTGCTTGGCTTATATGTGAGCAAATCATATCCTACTATAATCTTACTAATTAAAGAGAGGAGACAACATGGAAACTTATGATTTATTTGAAAGAAGACACCCTTGGGTATATAAAAATACTATTGCTTTTGATTGTTTTGTGGGTTTATTGCAACATACACAAATAACTTTGAAATAAGTCTATATTATATATTGGAATAATTTGATTCTGCAACTTGGATAATACTTTTTCTTAAGCTTAAGAGCTTGAGAAGGCAGTAGTAAAATATTGTAATAGTCCTGCATCAATATCATTTAATGGCTGTTATGCAGATTTATCCATGTTAGCTGGGTGCCCTAAGGTCTTTTTCCTCTATTCTCCATGATAATTAGTGTTTTTTAAATCAACTGACACCACTTTCCACTATGTCTCCGTCTTTGCTCATCTCTTCCACCTCTATCATGGTGCACCTCTTCAGGCAGTTATCCTTGGTCTTTCACTTTACATGCATCTGTTTGTCTTCAGCACAACACCTATAACCTCTCCATGATAATTAGTGTTTTTTAAATCAACTGACACCACTTTCCACTATGTCTCCGCCTTTGCTCATCTCTTCCACCTCTATCATGGTGCACCTCTTCAGGCAGTTATCCTTGGTCTTTCACTTTACATGCATCTGTTTGTCTTCAGCACAACACCTATAACCTCCCCATCAACTCGTTATTATAACTCACTATTCATCTTCCCATTATTACTTGAGAATCTACACATCCATCTTATTGTTCTTATCTCTGTTCTTTCCAGCATGGTTTCATGTTCCACTTTCAAATGGCCATGTCTCACTTCCATAGAGCACACTATTTCTTACTAGCATTCATGAGTATTACCACTCAATGCCATAAAGATACCTTTTAAGTCAGAATGTAGTACAGCTATCAGAATTTCTTCCATGCAACTTTTACCTTCATTATCATTGCTGTGTTTGCACCTACATCTGCACTCCACAAGAACTCTTTTGCTGATTTCTAGATGTATACTTACTGTTTCAGCATACTGCAACAAAAAGTGGTCACTCTTGCAGTCTATTCTCTTCAAATCAGTACATTTTTTATGCTTCCACTTCCATCAAGCCATACATTTCTCACAACACCTTTACCACACAACCATATACCCTCTTCTACATGCCTCATATCCCTAAAGGAATCTTCCCTTCACACAAAATTATGTTGCACAAGTTTGTAAACCATTCAACTCCAGGACCTGCTGCTGCTTTAACATTTCCATCACCTATTTAGTTAGATCCACTAGTTTACCTAAATTTTCAGTGCTTTTGCAACCTCCACTTTCAAGTGCTTGAAGCTCAGTCCTATTGTCTTACGGGAAACCTCATTATCCCTTTCATTTTCCTCATTCAACAGTTTCTCCACCTACATCTAGGTATCCTTAAATTAACTGCCGTTAATCAAAGTGTTTAGCATTTTTCTTGGAAGTCATGCCTACTAAATCCTGTCTTTTGCCATCTGCATCATGACCCAGGAGGCTTTCTTTCCTCATCAGCTGAACTCATAATGCGTTAAAAATGAAGCTCTGGCTTGACATACATCCTTTATTCCAAGGAGGCAGTGGCAACATGAAAAGAACAGCCAGAGTATATTTGAAGCTGACTTATGATGACACACCTCTGAACTTTTGACAGTAAAGTTGTTTCCATCAATAAGACATATGTTATTAGCATTAGAAGAGCCCCAGTCTTAACCAAGTCTAGGATTTCCAGTCTAAAACAGTTGAGCAGTGCCATATTGATTTTTTTTATCCATGGGAAAATAACACATAAACAGGTTAAAGATTTGCTAAACCATATGACATTCTTGATTAGTACCATAACATGCACCAAACCAAAAAAAAAGTGGGAAATTCAAGGTGATTAATGCCATAGCACATGGTGTACATGTAGTGGCAACATATTCTTGCCTGTCTATTAATACCAATCTCTTGATGCACTGTTAATATTTTGCTTTAAATGTGGGTGTTGGAGCAAATTATATTGCTAAGTGCCAGATGATACTATCCTCATGTAAGTGTCTACAGTGGAAAGAATTCTGGTCCAGGGTACCAGCCAGCTTTCTCCAAATATTGGACTCTGCAATTGGCAGTACATCTGTGTTCACTGTGTCACAGTTACAAATTTCAAATCAGCATTGATTTTCACTTGTTATAATTACATATAGGATATATGTTTGTTAATTACAGGATGTGCAGGATTTTTTGAGATATGCCTCAAATAGACCTGTCATTTTGTCATGGATAATTTGTTGATTACTTCAATTATTCACAAATGGTTGACAGTTTTAAAACGGAGTTGGTGAAATGTGTTATACTTTTTATACTGCCAACTACTGTAATTTGAAAGTATTTTTCTAAAAGGCAAACACATAATGACCCAGGCAGAAAAATCTGTTGTCATAAACAAAGAAAATGCTTAGATCAAAATTTCAACAATACATATTTTAATTTTCCAGCATTTTTTCATTTGTAATATTGTCAAAAAATGAAGTTGGAAGGTTATTTCCAGGTTTAGAAGAACAGAAAAAAAAACACAGAAGTGCTCAAGTAATATTTTACTGTTGAATATTAGTAATGTTCTAAAGTTGTAGTATTTTAGTTGAAGCCTGAGAGATTCTCTCGGTTGATTTGCTCATGTTATGTGTGACACAGAGAGAGAGACTGACAGACACACAACACACATTAGGTAATGGTTAAATGTTCAACAGTGTCTAAAACATATGACTTTGTCAAAATGTAAGCAGAAATTTAGACCCAATTTCAGTACTTTTTCCTGTGTTAGATATGGGAAAATGGATGAGTGAAACACTGAAAGATATGGTATTGTTCAATTTTCAGTCTATGCATTGATAAGACAGCAAGTCAGTATCTGAAATTTTCAAAATTGCACTAGTTCTTAGTGTGTTGTTTGCCTGGAAGAGTCAGATTCAGAAAATGAATAGGTGGATGAATAATATTTTTGTGTTTAATTTAAAGCACCTTTAGGTGGTCTGTTAAATAAATAAGCAGTTTAAAATTAGATTTTTATTGTCACTATATTTCAAACTTAATAAATGATCACCAGAATTCACAGGCAAAAGTGTTCAGAAATGGACAGAAGTGTGTCATTTTGTTGAATTTAAAAAATGGAGAAAAATAATTCTGAATTAACGTGCATTCATATTAGTGTCCAAAACAGCATATCTTTTTATGGAAAAGTAAAAAACCTGAAGCTATAGTTTACCAAATATTTCAGAGTTAAAATATGGACTATATAATATGAAATCAAAATGTTACTTTCATCTCTGCATCTTTTTACTCAGCAGGTCATTTCTCATGTCAATAAAACATTTTTTTGTATACATTTTTTTTTTTTAGTATGCAGAATTTCATTTTTCTTAGCTTTAGCTAAGCAAAACATTTGGCAATAGGACAGAAGGACCGTGTTCTATGCACTGCCAGTCTTAAACTGCCACCCTGACAAGGTTGACCACGTCTTAAAGTAAGGTACATTGGATTAGCTGGTCATATAGCAACAGGGGTGTGTCGCTTTTTAAGACCCTTATGTTGCTTGAAGGTGGATTTTTATAGATATCTACTGATAATTACTGTAGGTTTGAAAATAGCAGGGGTAAATGTTTTTGATATGTACATGATAAAGTTTCTTTTAGTAGCTACTGTAGGTGAGAAACTTTTGTTGTTTTATCCTTTCAGCCTCTTAAAGGATCAGTCTCTTGTCTTCTAAAACGTGTTTTTTTTTTTTTTTTTTGTACGGTGCTGTGTCTTTTTCTTTGTTTTTATAAACGGCTTGAAGGATTTTTTTTCCTTAAATAGCTGGACGAAATGGTGAAAGAAAAAAAAATATACATTCCTAAATACATAAAGCATGTGTGTCTGTATAAGCACAGTGTGTGCATGTGTAGTAATATGCACAAACACACATAATCTTTACATATATCAGTCATTTTTTAAACCGTTTTGTCCTGAACAGTGTCATGGGGGCTGCTGGAGCCTATCCTAGCTAGCATATGGTGCAAGGCAGGAACAAACTCTAGACAGGGTGCCATCATAGGACAAACACCCACACGGTCCCATTTAGGATTGCCAGTCTGCCTAACCTGCATCTCTTTGGGCGGAAACCAGAGGAAACTCATGCCGCCCTTCTTCATATTTGTATTTTTAAAAAATATTCATATTGTGTTTATACGGAATAAAAGATTTCTTTTAAAATAATTGTATTAAGAAGCTTCATACTTTGCCTTCATTCCTAATAATTATTACGAGCACTGTAAATAGCTTTAGGAAATAGAATAGTTAGACCTGTATTTTCTGACCAGATTGAATAGTCATTTACCATAGAACAGGAGTATTTGGGTGACCTTGTTGTTAATCTTATAATGTGAGGAAAGCTAGAGACGAGAAAGTAGTTTGCCAAGTGGAAATGATTTTCATAAGCATGCTTCATTTTCTTTGAGTACTTGTCTAAATGCTAACATGGTACACTAATAGTCCAGAATTGAAGAACTATAAACTATAAGTACATAACTAAACAAGTATAATATGAAAATGTGTTATCTCCATTTATATTGCCTCCCCATTTAATGTCAGTGTGGAAGTAACTGGCATAAGCATGTTCTAATCTTGAGTTCAGTATTGGATGCACAGGGCAGACATAAACACCAATCATCAGGCTTTTGCCAGATCTAAACTTACAACAAATAGCAAGAAAATATTTTTATGAGCTGGTAGTTTGTTTTTCTTTTCTTTTTGGCTCCATTTGAATTTTTCAGCATATGTAAATAGCTATCCGTATATAATTTGCTTGTAAATAAACTAGAGAGGCTCACTTTTTTCTGAAAATCCTTTGCACAAAGCGGGCAATCTTATCCCCTCAGGAGAAATACAATTATTTATTTTTCTCAATGGAGAAATTTTGACAGCAGTTGGATACAGTGCACTCCAAATTTGTAGTAACTACTGCCTTTGGAGTCCCTTGTGCAAGATTAAGTATTTGCATTAAAAATTCAAAGCTTTTCAACCTTCAAAATGATTACATAGCCTTTCTGATTTTTACTGGGTGCAAGTCAAGGATAGATAGCTTCTAATTTATAGCTTACCTGTAATATTTTAATGCTGATTTAAAATAATTTAAAATAGTCAAACTAAGCAGTATTTAATTCTCCCCAAGAAAATTCATTGGTATTGTATGTAAATCCTTGAAGATTACAATCTAACAAAAATTATGAAATGTAAATTTTCTTTTAATCATTGCAAACCACTGCATTTAATATTTAATGTTTATGTAGTCTAGTGTACTTGTAGTAACACTGCCTATTTTAGTGTTTAACAAATAATGAACATAATAATCATTATATTTAGTGTAAAAAATAGTTTGTCTTTTACACTATGCATTTAAAGTTCATCAGAATAACATTACTGCTGTTGGTGGGTTGTCAAGAGAATCTGGTTTGATTGTGAGGTATTAAAGTCTTACCACAGTAAATACCAGGAGTAGGCATTGAGTGATCCTGTGTGTCTTTCCATTATTCTTGCTTTAAAGAAAATCTGCTTTCATACCTGCCAGATGAAAATTCATTTATGGTATTAGTTACTATGTTGCTATAGGGAAAATGAAAAAGTAGATAAAACCACATACCAACAAGAGCCAGATTGCTTTTGCATTAGGTGGTAAGAAAATTTCTAATAATCATGGTTAACTTCTTGTGTTCATCTGTTTGCTCTTCACTGGTTTGAAGATAAAGGTAAGGCTGAAAGTTGTGCCTTTCTATGAGTCTGTGCTGACAGCAGCCTTATACCTTTTATTTAATTTCCCTTTACAAATTAATGGTCAAGAAGTTAAAAGCCAGGCTGAGGTCTAATACATAGAGGGAAATGAGAAAAACAATCATAAATTTCAAAACAGTATCTGGAAAGTAGTCCTTGGTTTAAATATTTCTTACCTTAAATCTAATACAATTTAGTATAAGAATGATCCAAAGCCAGGATATTAAGCTTTCAATGTTCCCATCTTAAATAGACATAGTGTGAAGATATCACTCTTCTCAACACCCTTGATCACTTGACAAGCATCAGACATCATAACCACAAACAATATCATGGTGTCTGCAAAAAAAAACATGAAATGGAGCTACCTGTGAAAAAACCTTAATCAAAATGGCAGCACAATAATGTGACCAAAATCATGTTGAAAATGTAAATAAGTAAAAGAATACAGAATAACCCTAAATTTTATGTGTAAAAACACACGTGATATTTTCCAGCTACAGAGTGAACATTGGAAGTATGTGCAAAGCCATTAAGTAATGTTCGTGAACAGCAGTCTGGTCCTCTGTAATTGAAGTTGACTTTTGGAAAGTGGGGTGAAGTTTTATTTGCCATAAATAAGCAAAAGCTATTGGAGGAGGTAGGAAAGTATAGCCTTACTGATAATGTGTTTCTTATTGGGGTTCTGTTGATCTCTTTAATTACCTTGCAGGAAAGGCTGTTGTAGCTATTGATAATACTTGCTTGCTTCAGGCTTTTTTATTATACAGTTGGCGGTTTACAGTATCGTGCAAAATAGATTTATAGAAAAGGAAAACATTTGCCTATATTTGCATATATATGCTTTTCAAATATTTAGACTGGGCACTGTTTTTAGAGTTTGTGAAATAAATGCTCAAGTGGGTTTGAGTGTTATGATCAAGTCACAGATTTCCTCCATAAACGTGTTTGTTTATTGTGAGTGAATGGATTTGTGCAACACACAGCTGCCTTTAGAGTTTATAAAACCCAGGCCCCTGATCTTGAGTGAGGCTGACTAAAAGAGTCATGTAGTGCTCTGGTACCAGTCTTAATCCTCATCTGTGATCAAACGCTATGTATGGGGGGGAAAAAAAATTTTTTTTTTGACATCTGAAGAGTCGGACCATCTTAGAAAGTATTGGAGTGGAGCACAATTAGCACAATTTCTGCATACGTGCACAGAATTGAAGCCCTGCTGCTATTTGTTTTTATTTATTTAATCCTGAACATACAGCATAGATTACTAATTGAAGATATTGCTGTTATTCATGCACCATTGTACATAGAACTTTCTGTAGTGAGAGATCTACAACCTTCCTACAGGATTTTTTTTTTTGTTTCCATGTGACATACTCACTTGTACTCATTCTTACCAGGCAAGTGCAACTATTTCTGTGTATCGCTTATGCAGGGAAACATTTAATCACATCTATAAACCTTCTCTTAGGTCTTCCTCTTCCCTGGCAGCTCTATCCTTAACATCCTTCTCCCAATATACCCAGCATCTCTCCTCTGCACATGTCCAAACCAACGCAATCTCGCCTCTCTGACTTTGTCTCCAAACCGTCCAACTTGAACTGACCCTCTAATGTACTCATTTCTAATCCTATCCATCCTCGTCACACCCAGTGTAAATCTTCGCATCTTTAACTCTGCTACCTCCAGCCTTGTCTCCTGCTTTCTGGTCAGTGCCACCGTCTCCAACCCATTTAACATAGCTGGTCTCACTACCGTCCTGTAGACCTTCCCTTTCACTCTTGCTGTTACCCGTCTGTCACAAATCACTCCTGACACTCTTCTCCACCCATTCCACCCTGCCTGCACTCTCTTTTTCACCTCTCTTTCACAATCCCCATTACTCTACTGTTAATCCCAAGTATTTAAACTCATCTACCGTTGCCAACTCTACTCCTTGCATCCTCACCATTCCACTGACCTCCCTCTCATTTACACACAAGTATTCTGTCTTGTTCCTACTGACCTTCATTCCTTTCCTTTCTAGAGCATATCTCCACCTCTCTAGGGTCTCCTCAACCTGCTCCCTACTATCGCTACAGATCACAGTGTCATCAGCAAACATCATAGTCCATGGGGACTCCTGTCTAATCTCGTCTGTCAACCTGTCCATCACCTTTGCAAATAAGAAAGGGCTCAGAGCCGATCCCAGATGTAATCCCACCTCCAACTTGAATGCATCCGTCACTCCTACCATAGACCTCACTACTGTCACACTTCCCTCGTACATATCCTGTACAACTCTTATGTACTTCTCTGCCACTCCCAACTTCCTCATACAATACCACTGCTCCTCTCGAGGCACCCTGTCATATGCTTTCTCCAGGTCCACAGCATGAAGTTATGGGAAAGAATAGTAGGAAGCTAGGTTAAGAAGTGAGGTGAAGATTAGTCAGCAGCAGTATGGTTTCATGCCAAGAAAGAGCACCACAGATGCAATGTTTGCCCTGAGGATGTTGATGGAGAAGTTAAGAGAAAGCCAGAAGGAGTTGCATTCCGTCTTGCTAATCTATTGCACTTCCTGATTCACTATCTCCACATCATCCAACCTCTTCTTTTTCTTGTTCTCTTCATTCATCAGCCTCTCAAAGTACTCTTTCCATCTGCTCAACACACTCTCCTCGCTTGTGAGTACGTTTCCATTTTTATCCTTTATCACTCGAATCTGCTGCACATCTTTCCCAGCTTGGTCCCTCTGTCTAGCCAATCAGTACAGGTCCTTTTCTCCCTCCTTAGTGTCCAACCTCTCATACAACTCATCATACCCCTTTTCTTTAGCCTTCACCACCTCTCTTCACCTTGCGCCTTATCTCCTTATACTCTTGTCTACTTTCTGCATCTCTCTGACTATCCCACTTCTTCTTTGCCATCCTCTTCCTCTGTATACTCTCCTGTATTTCCTCATTCCACCACCAGGTATCCTTTTCCTCTTTCCAGATGTCACGCCAAGCACCCTACTTGCTGTCACCCTTACTACATCTGCTGTAGTTTCCCAGCTGTCTGGTAACTCTAAACTGCCACCCTGTGCCTGTCTAACCTCCTCCCTAAACTCAACCTTGCAGTCTTCCTTTTTCAGCTTCCACCATTTGATCCTTGGCTCTGCCCTCACTCTCTTACTCTTCTTGATCTCCAACGTCATCCTACAGACCGCCATCCTATGCTGCTTAACTACACTTTCCCCTGCCACCACTTTGCAGTCTTCAGTCTCCTTCAGATCAACTCTTCTGCATAGGATGTCATCTACCTGTGTGCATCTTCCTCCACTCTTGTATGTAACCCTATGTTCCTCCCTCTTCTTAAAATATGTATTCACCACAGCCATGTCCATCCTTTTGGCAAAATTCACTATCCTCTGACCTTCTTCATTCCTCTCCTTGACACCATACCTACCCATCACCTCCTAGCCTTCTCTGTTCCCTTCACCAACATGCCCATTGAAATCCGCTCCAATCACCACTTTCTGTCCCTTGAGTACACTGTTCATCACTTCATCCAACTCACTCCAAAAATCTTCTTTCTCACTCATTGCACGCCGAGCTTGCAGTGCATATGCACTAACAACATTCATCATCATACCTCCAATTTCCAGCTTCATAATCATTACTCTGCCTGACACTCTTTTCACCTCCAAAACACTCTTGACATACTGTTCCTTCAGAATAACTCCTACCCCATTTCTCCTCCCATCCACACCATGGTAGAACAATTTGAATCCATCTCCGATCCACCTGGCCTTACTCCCCTTTCATTTAGATAGATAGATAGAAAGATAGATAGATACTTTATTAATCCCAAGGGGAAATTCAAATACTCCAGCAGCACCTTACTGATACATAAAACAATATTAAATTAAAGATTGATAATAATGCAGGTAAAAAAACAGACAATATCTTTGTATAATGTTAATGTTTACTCCCCAGGGTGGAATTGATGAGTCGCATAGTTTGGGGGAGGAACGATCTTCTCAGTCTGTCAGTGGAGCAGGACAGTGACAGCAGTCTGTCGCTGAAGCTGCTCTTCTGTCTGGAGATGACACTGTTTAGTGGATGCAGTGGATTTTCCATAATTGATAGGAGCCTGCTGAACGCTCATCGCTCTGCCACAGATGTCAAACTGTCCAGCTCCATGCCAACAATAGAGCCTGTCTTCCTCACCAGTTTGTCCAGGCGTGAGGCGTCTGTCTTCTTAATGCTGCCTCCCCAGCACACCACCGCATAGAAGAGGGCGCTCGCCACAACCGTCTGATAGAACATCTACAGCATCTTATTACAGATGTTGAAGGACGCCAGCCTTCTAAGGAAGTATAACCGGCTCTGTCCTTTCTTACACAGAGCATCAGTATTGGCAGTCCAGTCTAATTTATCATCCAGCTGCACTCCCAGGTATTTATAGGTCTGCACCATCTGCACACAGTCACCCCTGATGATCACGGGGTCCATGAGGAGTCTGGGCCTCCTAAAATCCACCACCAGCTCCTTGGTTTTGCTGGTGTTCAGGTGTAGGTGGTTTGAGTCGCACCATTTAACAAACTCATTGATTAGGTCCCTATACTCCTCCTCCTGCCCACTCCTGATGCAGCCCACGATAGCAGTGTCATTAGCGAACTTTTGCACGTGGCAGGACTCCGAGTTGTATTGGAAGTCCGATGTATATAGGCTGAACAGGACCGGAGAAAGTACAGTCCGTTGTGGCGCTCCTGTGTTGCTGACCACAATGTCAGACGTGCAATTCCCAAGATGCACATACTGAGGTCTCTCTTTAAGATAGTCCACGATCCATGCCACTAGGTATGAATCTACTCGCATCTCTGTCAGCTTGTCCCTAAGGAGCAGAGGTTGGATTGTGTTGAAGGCACTAGAGATGTCTAGAAACATAATTCTTACAGCACCACTGCCTCTGTCCAAGTGGGAGAGGGATCGATGTAGCATATAGATGATGGCATCCTCTGCTCCCACCTTCTCCTGATATGCAAACTGCAGAGGGTCGAGGGTGTGTTGAACCTGTGGTCTCAGGTTGTGAAGCAGCAGCCTCTCCATGGTCTTCATCACATATGATGTCAGAGCAACAGGCCGGAAGTCATTCAGCTCACTAGGACGTGATGCCTTTGGGACTGGGGTGATGCAAGATGTCTTCCAAAGCCTCTGGACTCTCCCCTGTTCCAGGCTCAGGTTGAAGATGCGCTGTAGAGGACCCCCCAGCTCCAATGCACAGACCTTCAGCAGTCGTGGCGATAGTCCATCTAGACCCACTGCTTTACTGGCACGAAGTCTCCTCAGCTCTCTGCTCACTTGCGCTATTGTAATTATGGATGGGGATGTCTCTCCTATGCTGGTATCAGCAGAAGGATTTGTGGAGGGTGCAATACTCCGTGGTGAGAGTAAGAGTGAGAGTGGGTTAGGGGTGTCAAACCTGTTAAAGAAGTTGTTCATTTGGTTTGCTCTCTTCACATCTCTCTCGATGGTGGTACCCCGCTTCGAGCTGCAGCCAGTGATGATCTTCATCCCATCCCACACTTCCTTCATGCTGTTATTCTGCAACTTCTTCTCCAGCTTTCTCCTGTACTGCTCCTCCGCTGCCCTGAGCTGGACTCGGAGTTCCTTCTGCACGCGCTTGAGCTCATGCTGATCACCGCCTTTGAAAGCCCTTTTCTTCTGGTTCAAAAGGCCCTTGATGTTACTTGTAATCCATGGCTTGTTGTTAGCATAGCAGCGTACAGTTCTTACTGGAACTACAATGTCCATACAGAAGTTGATGTAGTCAGTAGTGCAGTCAACAACTTCTTCAATATTCTCACTATGTGATCCCTGCAGGATATCCCAGTCCGTAGTTCCAAAACATTCTCTCAGAGCCTTCTCTGCCTCCGGGGTCCACTTCCTGAATGATCGTGTGGTTGCAGGTAGGTCCCTCACTTTTGGTTTGTAGTGAGGCCGAAGCAGAACCAGGTTATGATCTGCTTTCCCAAGCGCAGGCAGCGGGGTGGAGCTGTATGCATCTTTAACGTTTGCATACAGTAAATCAATAGTCTTATTTCCCCGGGTGTTACAGTCCACATACTGGGAGAAGGCAGGTAATATTTCGTCAAGCGTCACATGGTTAAAGTCTCCAGCGATTAGTACAAGCGCTTCAGGGTGCTGCGTTTGTAACTTAGCAACAGCAGAATGGATGATGTCACTCGCTGTCTCCACGTCCGCCTGAGGAGGAATGCACACGATGACGACAATGACGTGTCCAAACTCTCTGGGCAAGTAATAGGGACGCAAACTTACGGCCAACAGTTTGATGTCCCTGCAGCAAGTGGAAACTTTGACGTTAACATATCCAGAGTTACACCACCGTGTATTAACATAGAGAGCGAGTCCTCCTCCTTTGTGTTTCCCACAGGTACTTGCATCTCTGTCCGCTCTAACTGTGCTAAACCCGGGTAGCTCCAAGTTAGAATCTGGGATGGTGGTAGTTAGCCACGTTTCACAAAAGCACAACAAACTGCATTCTCTGTAGGTTCTGACATTTTTTACCAGCGCAGCCAGTTCGTCGATCTTATTTGAGATTGAGTTCACATTTCCCAGAATCACAGAAGGCACCGAAGGCTTAAAACGCCACTTTCTCGCAAGCCGCTTCATTTTTAGCTTAGTGCCGGCTCTGCTGCCACGATACCGCCTTCTTCTTACCTCGTCGGGTAAATAGGGAACCAAACTGGCACTGGCATTTGTTCTCAGCGCTCGAAGTTGAGTACTTGAATAGACGAGTCTCGGCGTATAAAAATCCATGCCCATGTTGTAACAAGTAAGTGTTTCCAGGGAACAAATCCACATAAAATAAAGTGATAGGAGTGATCAATAAATAAAAATAGAAAAATAAAAGTAGAAAAGTACACATACACATACAGTCATACACGGAGTCTCTTGCACGCACAATATATCAGCCTTCCTTCTCTCCATCATATCTGCTAACTCTCTCCCCTTACCAGTCATACTGCCAACATTCAAAGTTCCTACCCTCAGTTCCACTCTCTTTACTTTCTTCCTCACCTCCTGCCTCCGGACACGTCTCCCCCCTCTTCTTCTCCTTCTTCTTCGGCCAACAGTAACCCAATTTCCACCCTGTTGGCTAACAGTACTGCTGGCGGTCGTTGTTAACCCGGGGCTCGACCGATCCGGTATGGAAATTTGTATTGTTGTCCGCATATTGATTTGGCAAAATTTTATACCGGATGCCCTTCCTGACGTAACCCTCCTCATTTATCCGGGCTTGGGACCGGCACGAAGAAACACACTGGTTTGTGCATCCCCTCAGGCCCTAATAATATAAGATTTGTCTTAGTAGTGGTGACTGTCCATTTCTGTGGTATCTGCTCTCTTCTAGTTGAGGTCATGGGGAATTGTATAATAATCCCAATAGCTATTAGCACAAGAGAATAATGCTGTAGATTACTTTATTCCATGTTTCAACAAAATTATGAAAAAGCAACCCAAATAAATAAGCTGTGTGAAATTGTTTAAAATATAACGGTGTCTATTAGGCTACAGAAAAATACCTTTTGAACACCATCAAATTAACTTACAGGTAATCATTTCGATAACTATCACGATAAATTCTTATTTTCATCTTATTTTAATACGTTAATCCCTAGGTCATTGTTAGTTAACACTTTTGTTGGTAAATAAAACGTGCATGTTAATTTGTTACATTCTTATGGGAGGACACACTGTTGTATTACTTCTAACTCTGCACTTCTTTCTTGATGCCATCACTTGCAAGAACTGTCATCTTGGTTGCATCTTGCTCATTTGTGTTTAGTGATGCTTCAGTTAATATGCCATATTTCTAGGTGTGACAAAAATGACAAGGAAAACAAATGTGATAATGTTAGCTGTCCAGAGCAAAGAAAATAGTAAACAATTGTTTGGTTTTCTTTAATTGGCATAAAAATATTTTCTAAATAAAGATAGCTAACACATATTCTCACTGAAGAATCCAAAAACAGTGCATATAGCCAAGTGTGTTTTTATTTTTAATAGGGAAGGAGTAGTTATTAAATTGAAGGGTGCCTTTGAAAATATATTACACAGAACTTGGAGACTAACAACAGACACAAATGAAAGCCCCACTGTTCGTGTGAAGTTCAGTAGTTTACGATGATCCCTAACAGATAGCTTAACCTGGAAAGGAGCACCCTCTTTATCGGACTAGCTTTTGTAAATTTAAAAGAGCATTATCCTCCTTCCTAATGCTCAGTGATGAAACAATCTTGATTTATTTATTTTTTTGTGAAAAATATTTTTTCAATAGTGATGGTGAGTTTAGGGTATAGAATTTGATAAAACATTTTTCACCTGCCTAGTGTATACAGAAGTAGGTAGGGCTTGCGGCATGTCATGAGGCACATATGCTTGGTGAATCGTCAAAACAGCACTGAGTCCTGTGTGATTTGCTGTGTTGTACCTCTCCATGAATTCCACATGCTGTAATTATTAAGAACATGGTTGTGAGTATGATGAGAGCTGGTGTGAAAAGACCAACTGGCGAGTAAAGCTGAGGAGGTTTCCCTGCTTCTACTTTTGTCACAGACTGAATACCAAAGAGAGAGCACTCAACATCAAAGTTTGGAAGTGGTTTGGTTATCACAAATCTATTCCATCACCTCAAAAGATACCATTCAGTCAAAATGAAAATTGCCAGAAAGAAATATCGAGTGTTGTTGCTAGTAAAGCATTTGAGCAGTGGAGATGTACCTAGACAGCAGTCTGTTGTATTGACGTTTACATTCGTGACCCCATATAACAGAGAATCAAAAAGGCATGAAGACATCACAAAAGCAGTCACCCATTTCTTGGCAAAAGACATGATTCCAGTGTGTGTTCTCAAAAACAAAGGATTCTGGAAACTTAGTCCTCAACTCAAGGTATCAATTTCCTAGCTGAAAAGATTTTTCTCACGCTTACCTGCAGTAGCTTTATGATGAATATAAGGCAAAGTTGCAGGCTGCATTGAAAGACACAAGCCACTACCACAGATTTATGGTTGAGTCAAACATCTGAGCTATACATAACTCTTTCTATACACTACATTGGCATGGATTGGAATTTACGTAGGAAGTGCTTGCAAACTGCGTATTTTCCTGAGAATCACGTGGCAGAAACTAGGGCCCAAACCAGTATAGATAACAGTATTGATATTGGGAAAGAAAAGACGAATGATATTGCTGATGTGTTCAAGTATTGATACGTTTATTTGTCCCCAGGAGGTACTGGGTTTTCTTGGACAAAATCTGAATAAAAAAAAAAGTTTTACTTCTTTTTTTTTTATTTTAATAAATGAAGTGTACACTGCAGGGGTTGTGAGCACAAGTGTGTACTTGTTGATGCTTATAAAGATAGTTTAGTTTATGTTGACATAAATATGAAGAATAAACTTCACTGACAGCAAAACTGTTATGCGCTCTCATCTGATAATTTTTCGAACTAAGTTATATTTTAGGGGATTAACAAATTAATGAATGAACCAGTGATCGTGTATATATACCCTGAGAAATATATATTATACAAATCTACAATATATATTATACAACCAGGAATGTGCTTGCCATAGGATTATCCAGTTATATTTATTTTTACTTTTTTGTCATTTAAATGCTTTACCAGTTTCATTTCAAAAACGAGAGCTTCTGATTGCTGAAAGAAAGCATACCTGTTAGGCTACTGGAACATTTAAATCTGCTTACCAATCTCCCAGACGCAAAGAAATTAGGCTTGAAAACAAGATGAGTGACCATCGCAAAAAATGTAGTATTTTAATGTATTTTAATAACATAAGAAAAATATGGGCATGGATAATAAGTCAGAATATTAAGAAATTTTATTGACATATAAAATGGTAGTTGTCCTGAATAAAAACTATTTGGGAGCCAACAGATCTCACTTTTAATCATGAGTTGATCCAGATGCCTTAATACATTGTAAAACGTTCACCTGTCCTTCAAAGTGTAAGGTTTCTTTCTTAAATCTGCAGTTTCTTGACTAGTGTTGCAATTTCAAAAGTTATATATACATTCTTATTTAATGGCATTTGTCACACATTATAAAGGGCCTGTAATGATTATGTAATATATAAACACTGTCATTTAAAGAAAAAAAATTACAATGCAAAAAGACATATCTGCTTTGTAAGGATGTATAACATGAAGATTTCTTTGATGCACAAAAAGAAACGACTAGTCATCTGACAAGTCCAAGCAGGCATTTTGGACTGTTTATTTGCATATGAAGTGTGATTTGTTCAAGAGCCTGAGTGACACATGCATGCTGTTTGCAGTTAAGTTTTGGTTGAAGGAGGTGCCAGTTTGAGGACAAGCACAGCAGGTGGCTGTGTATATATTGACAAATTCTTATCAAGCAGTCACTGCAATATGGAGGCAAGTCTCTATGTCTTAGAAAGCCAAAACTCTGTCCTGTCTAAAGATGGGGCATTTTTAAAATCCGACTGAATAACAATCTGAACTACACATCACTTTGAGAAGATAACAAGCACTGGAATAGTGGAGAATGCTTATCTGCAAACTCTCAGAGTGAAAGTATTCTCTGTAAAGCAATCACTGAGGCATACTGATACAAATGTGTAACATTTTGAAACCAAAACATCTGCTGTTTTTCACTTAATAAAACACCCAACCCTTGAAACAAAGATGATCTTAGTTACAGAGTGAAAACCTTGTTCATATTAGTAGAATGTGACCATTTTGGCAGTGGGGGAAACTAGGAAAAACATCCATCCATCCATCCATTTTCCAACCCGCTGAATCCGAACACAGGGTCACGGGGGTCTGCCGGAGCCAATCCCAGCCAACACAGGGCACAAGGCAGGAACCAATCCCGGGCAGGGTGCCAACCCACCGCAGGACACACACAAACACACCAAGCACACACTAGGGCCAATTTAGAATCGCCAGTCCACCTAACCTACATGTCTTTGGATTGTGGGAGGAAACTGGAGCACCCGGAGGAAACCCACACAGACACGGGAAGAACATGCAAACTCCACACAGGGAGGACCCGGGAAGCGAACCCGGGTCTCCTAACTGCGAGGCAGCAGCGCTACCACTGTGCCGCCCTGGAAAAACATGGAATGCAGAATTTTAACAGGAAAATTGTGAACTTCAAGTATAACAGTAAGAAACTGAATGACCTTTTACATTCTCTGTAAAATTTTGCCTTATTGTCAGTCCCAGAGATGATGAATGTGGGTGAAAGATGGAATTATTTAGTATGTTCATTGTTAAGGCTTAATGTGTTTACCTTCATTGTTCATATTAGTCAAGGGGAGAGACATTTCAAACAGAGGTCTTTTACACTAGGAAAAAACAACATAATACATAGGCTTTGCTTTAGACTTTCAGCATCATAAGATCGATGCCGGTTCAACCGATACTGATGCATTTGTGGAGAGCAAATATTGTCCCAGTATATCTGTGATGAAATATTATCGGTTGGGCCCTAGCAGAAACCATTTCAATGGTGCTCAAGGATGCCCTGTAATTATGGGGTCGTACAGAAGACCACCAGCTGTGTATAATGACGGACAGTGAAGTGAAGATTGTCATGGTGTGTCGCTGAAGAAATGGTTTCACCTGTAGTGCTTCCGAAACCTACTTCACCCTGTGATTAAGTGAATGACACAATTTTAAAAAGGGCCAGTTGTTCTGCCTGTACATCATGTAGCCCATATTTGTGTAAATGGCTGTGAGAATAGTAATTTTAATAAGTATGTAATGTTTATTAATATTTATTTGTTTGGCTGATGTGTTTATACAAGGCAGCTACCAACAATTGAGATGCAATTGGTTACATTTCTTTTTTTGTTTCATATTGGAGCACAATCATTTTAAATAACTTACTCAGTGATACGCAGTTTCAGAAGCAAGGTTTGAGCGCAGTATCTTAGGGTTTGATCTCCAAATATCACAGTGCAGCACAGATGCCACTCTGCAAGTAAACTGTGTACTGCTGTGCGGTCTTTTCCAAGAGTAACAAAAAGCACTGACTCCTTTGTTACACACAAATACACCTGTCAGTTCTGTGATCTCTTCTAGCTCTTGGTATAGAGATAACAAAACCGTAATACTGTATATTCATGTATTATTAATAAACTATTGTTATATTAGTAACAAACATATAAATATACTTTATGTTCTACCTTAATTTTTTTTTTTAAAAAGCATACTGCTGAATATGTATTGAGACCAGTAATGCAACCTTTGTACTGTATTATATGCATTGTTACATACCTTGTTAATATGAGGTACTGTAAGTAAATGCAGTTATTTCACTGAAGACTTTATGGTGTTTATGTTAAATGTATGTGTATAGTTTCTATGTGGGTGTTATTTGTTGATAATAAATCATATTTTAAACTGTAATAAGCATTTTGTTTATTTAGTCTGTAGAATTAAGATTTAAAAACTTAAACAGTAATATGAAGTTCTATATCATGATACATATCAAGATTGATCAGTATGGTAAAAAATTTTGGTAATATTTTTGGCCATATCACCCAACTCTCCTCCTTTCTCTTTCTTACCTACTGTGTCCAGTGACAACATAGCTGATGGTGGGCTAGAGACACCGATATAATAAACAGAAATACATATTTGTTACCTTCTGCACAATGCAATATGAGCTACAGTATCTTACAGTCATTATTCTTTGAGTGTCTTTAAAATGAATGCAGCAAATATTTTTATACCTTCGGTCAGAGCTATTCAATTAAAAATTCAGTTGGGCCAAATTTTCATACCAAGAAATTTAGCTGGGCCAGACATTTTCAGTGGCCAGTGTGCTGCAGATAATAACAAATTTTAAACCAACACAAGTGAATGTATTGAAAAACAAGCAATGTTTATTCATTGTTTCCTTTTTAAATTTGGTCAAATGTGACACTGGAGCACCAAAAAGTGCATTAAAAAACAATAGAAAAGCTATAACTGAACAGAATCTGAGGTAGTAGCAATACTTTTTCCACTTTTAAAATAGAAAAATAAACATTTTGGTCAAATCTGACCTAGGCACAGCTCAAAGTGCATAAAAACAAAATAGTGCACAGTGTTATCAGTAACATTGTTTTCCTTTTGAAATAAAATAAATATTTTGGTCACATATGACCCAGGCATATCACAAAGTGCATTTAACAGAATAAAAACAAACTGTCAATGCTATCATTGCACAAACCCATAACAAGTTATAACAGTAGCTAACACACATGAAAACAACGTCTACTGCACACTGAGGTAACATACGTTCGTTTTAAATTGCCACATGTGTGATTGGCAGTGCCTTTTTTGTTAACAAAAAGGTGGCGATACACAAGTTGAGTTTGGATCAAGTTTGAGGTACTGTGAAGGTAGACAGAGGCCAAGTGTTATATGTTTTGTTTATTTGGTGAAAAAACATAACATTTTAAAATTTAGAAATTGATAAATCATCAAGTATAATCTTTATATTAATATAGTACTTTACTCACTACTCAAAATGCTTTGCAGATTCCTCGCAAGGAGGACCCAGGACATGAACCCAGCATCTCCTTATTGCAAGGCAGCAGTGCGTAGATATATCATACTGTATAATGTTGTGCTTGATAATTTAAAATTACATTGAATTTCTGAAATCAAAGAATATTAACAGCAGGATAATAACAAGTTCTACATTGTACAAAAATGTTATGTAGTCCTGCAGAACAGTGAGTTTGAGTTTTAAAGAAAATACCAAACTTTCTGCATGTTTTCATCAAATGCAGTCTTTCTGATTCATTCTTTGCTCTGAGTGTCAGTGGCTGATTTTCTTCCTCATAACAACCATGAATTCCCAGGGTTGAAGTGTGTGAGTGGAGGGCCAACCAATTGTATGAAGAGAAGTGTGGAGACAGTGATCATCAGTAACAAGACTCAAATTGGAGTAACAGATTAATTTGCGAAAACCCACGTTCACACTAACTTCATAAAACTAGAATATAACTAAGACTCCACGCTTAATTGATTATGGAATTATTTAGTATGTAGCCAATGCCAGCTGTCATGGCCGAGGTATCTTCACAAAAAATAAAATCACAGTATCATAGACTACCACCATCACTTTCAGGCACACAACAATGCGTTTCATTCTGGGTTGAATATTGCTAGGCTATGAGGAGAATTGCATTCATGGTCTGTGCTACTATAGGAATTTCTGAAGGCTAGCAAAATGTTTTTCTCACCTTTTCTCTGCATTTCTGACGGGACCATGGGCTGGGCCAGTGGGCCACTCAGAGGTTGCTTCTGGGTCACATTTGAATAGGCCAGCCTTAGGTAAAGTAGGACCTATCTTACAGACCTCTATTAGGCTGATAAAGTAAGGGGCAAATGTTGTCTGGATAAGTGTACTGGTACAAAAGTGAGAGAAATCTGGATAGATGATAGCTTCACAGAAAGCATATTTAATAACCAGTCTCTCAAGGCCCCCATACAAGAAGTTGGAAGATATGCATCTGTTCTAATTAACGTTTTAGCTTACAACCATTATAGAAGGAACTGGAGTAGAGCTCATTGGAGTAGTTTTTGCATCCATGAAAAAGACTGAAGGGTCAGACCTATAGAAAGTTCCTTTCTGTATGGCATGGCTGTTCATTTGCAGTGCTGGCAGTGATGAGATTTTAAGTCTAACCAGTTCCTTTTGCTAATTTTTCCTTTAACTTTACAGTGGTTTCCTAGTTTATACCTTTGTGATAGACCAAATGCATTGATTTTTCTTTTTTTACGGAATATAACTAGCATGCAACATTTTACTTATCTTAAAAGTTTTCTTTGCTGTTATGAAATGTTTTGGTTACTTAAGCTGTTACTTCCTAATAAACACACAAGTTGAAAAGACTTCTGGTAGCAGCTGCTTTTTTTATTATTTATTCTCATTTGCACCCATCTGTGATCCTTTGTCATTATCTAAATACAATTAAGTAATTCTGCTGGAAAAAATAAACTAAATTTTAAAAAAAGGTGCTTTGGTATCAAAATCTATGACAAAAATAAACATTACAGTGAATTTCTGACTACAGAATGAGTATAGAAAAATAACGGCTAATTAAACAGATTTTTAGTAAAAACAATACTAATTGCCTGTATTCAAGTAATTCCAAATAACAAAAAGCAGAATAAAGTGCTAATAACAGTGAATGCTGAAAAACAGGCTGCTTCAGTGTCAAATCTACTCATGTGATTGTAAGGAATCCTTACGACCCTTCATAACTAGCTTGGAGCATACCCATGCATGAATTTGAGTTGGAGGTTTTTTTTTTTTATTATTAAAATGCAGTTATTGTAATTTTAATTACTAATATGCATTTGTTAATTTCACATGTACTAAATGTATTAGAAGATATCAAGCATATTTCTTGTAAATGTCCCAAAATGTAAGCTGAGAATTTCTTAATCTCTCCTTTACTGTTCCAACTTGAGGCTAAGATTCAACACCTTTGAGTCCCAGCCCTCTAAGACAGTGTTTCCCAACCTTTTTTGAGCCACGGCACATATTTTACATTCGAAAAATCCCACAGCATACCACCAAACAAAAATGTCACAAAAAGTTTATGTAATGAAATGTAATGATCTTCTAGTTTCAATTTACTCACAGTTTACTTACTCAGTGTGAAACCTGGGCCTGTTTAGTTGAACACAACGCTGATATACACGCAGGAACTGAAGAAAGACACACACGAAGATCTTCTTCAACAGCTCTGAGTCTCTCTCTTTTTTTAGTTTTTATAGCAGTCATGTTTGAAAAGCCAAGCTCGCATAGGTAGGTTGTTGAAAATGGGAGCAGGGCTGAAATAGCTCTGCTTGCCGCAATGGGGAACTCCTTGGCAGCAGTCAGCCAAAAACCATCCAAAGGTGGATCAGCAAAGCTCAGCTTTAAATCACGATTTTCTCTCAGTACAGTTATGTCCTCCTACTCCTGCAAAGTCATGTCCTTTCCAACTGCGGTTGAGCTATATGGGTTCCTAACCCAGTCAAGGCAATCAGTGCAAAATGAAGGGAAATAAAATGACAACTTCTGTGCAAGAGTTTTCAAATGCTTGCCTATTGTCTCACACAGTGCAGCAATGTTGATACCTTGCCATTTCTGGATTTGTGGGAAAATGTCAAGGTTTGAACTTTCCAAATGTTGCCAGAGCTGCACCTTTGAAGGAAATCCATTTATTTTATTTGCACTTGTGAACAGGTTTTCATTTCGGCCTTGCATCCGTGTATTCAGGTCATTGAAATGTTGAAATATATCCACCAGACATGCTAATCTTGCACACCATCACTTGACAGCAACTTAGCGTCATCACACCTCTCATTTGTCAAAAACACTTTTAGTTCCTCCCGTAGCTCATACACACGGACTAAAACTTTGCCACGGGATAACCACTGGACCTCCGTATGCAGCAATAGCAGTTTACGCTCCGCTCCCATTTACTCACAGAATGATGCAAACATGCAACTTTTTACAGGTCTTGTCTTCGCAAACTTTATCATGCACACAACATCGTCCAATACAGGAGCTAGGTCTGCTGGTAATGTTTTGGCAACGAGTGCCTTACAGTGCAGAAAACAATGCGTCGCAATAACATCTACATGTTGCTCTTTCACTAAGCTTATAAATCCTTTGGTGCGCCCGAACATGGCGGCTGCTCCATCAGTGCAAACACTTATGCGGTTTTCCCACTTAAGTCCTCCTTGTTCAAGGTACTTTAATACAACTCGAAAAATGTTCTCTCCTCTTGTTCTTTCTGGCAATTCCTTGCAAAACAGGAAGTTTTCTCTGATGGTGTCTCCATCTACAAAGCACACATTTGCCAAAAGTTGTGCATGCCCACTGATATCCGTAGATTCATCGAGTTACAATGCAAATTTTCCACTGGCGTGCAAATTTTCCAAAGTGATCCTTTCAATGTCTGCAGAAATGTTATCAATACGTCTGGCAATTCTGTTATTTGAGAGAGGGACTTGGGCTATTTCTTTTAAGAGCTCCAGGGCTGAGCATCTCATTTACAATGATTTTGCAGGCAGGTAGTATTAATGTCTCTGCCACCGTGTGTGCCTGTTTTAATAATAAAAATAATAATTTTTTGCACTTATATAGCGCTTTTCTCACTACTCAAAGCGCTCAGCAATTGCAGGTTAAGGGCCTTGCTTAAGGGTCCAACAGAGCAGAGTCCCTGTTGGCATTTACAGGATTCGAACCGGCAACCTTCCGATTGCCAGTGCAGATCCCTAGCCTCAGAGCGATGAGTTCAGCAACTTGGTAGCTAGCTTTGAGAGCTCTCTCATTTGTCTTTGTGGTTTTCCTCACTAAAGCTGCCTGTTTCTTAGTATGTTCACGAAGTTGAATAAAATAATCTGTGTTCTTGTTTTGAAGTGACAGGTGTTTTGTTTGGAGATGGCGTTTAAGTTTGCTAGGAATCATGGTACTGTTGGACAGCTTTTCCTCTCATACCAAGCATAACGGAATCAGCTCGGTTGGTTCCCCGGTAAAAATAAATCCAGAGGAAAGCTAAATTTCATTGTATTGTCTTGAGCTCACCTTTTTTTGCTTTCTTCTGACCACTACTCATACTAGGGCCTTCATCTGGGTCACAATTTTCCCCTGGACCCAGTTCGGATTGTGTACTTTTTCTTTTCTGATATTTATCCATCCCTATCACTGCTGTCACAGCCAAAGCATCACTAATTCTACTGTTTGAATGGAAACAGGTAGATACACAGATTAATTATCCACCTGCTGCCACCTAGCGGAAGAGTATTTAACTGTTCTGCCTGTCACTGTCGCATCGATGAACAAAGACAAATTATTTGCATTAAATAAATAATAATTTTCAGACCAATTAAGTGAAATTGGATAATTTTCCACGTTACACTTGATGATCTCTTACAGCACACTAATGTGTCGTGGCACAGTGGTTGGGAATCACTGCTCTAAGATACTACATGATAGAAAACAAGCAGGTGTTCTGTGCTTTGTTTGCTTTTACCTTTTTGTGGATTGCTCAGGGAGGTAAATAAATAAGTAAATCAAGATTCCTCACTTGTACTTGGCATGAAAAAAAAAGTGTGGTGAAAAATATTTTGGTACATTCTTGTATAGATGTTTTTTCTCTTATCCCCTACCTTTAATATTAATCTACACTATCCTCTGTTATTTGGATGTAGACCCATTCTCATTATAACCATGATAGTGTAATACTTAAGAATTCCGGCATTAAACTCAGTTGGTGCTCACTACCTCCAGTTTTATACAATTTACCTTTTGCAAGCACAAACACAATTCACTTTGACCTGTGTCCATGTTGTAATTGACACTATCTACTTGTATGGTACCATTACAGAATGAGCAACAAGTTACATAGGAAGAGTAGGGTTTTCCAAAAAAAGTGACTAGTGTATAATGTCTTTCTAATTTACTGAAGCTGGGGATTTAAACAGATGTAATTAGTCTTCTTAAGTCCAGCACTCTCCCCATGTTTTGTATTTTTCTTTAGGCAGGTGAATAACACATGCAGGTTATTATATGAGAAAATAATTGAACTCAAATAAACATTTCATAGGTCTAACATAGCTAGCTGGCTGTCATGTGATACATGCCTACACTGTTTATCCAACTTGTGCTTTTGACGGGATAATGCTCTTTCTATAAATGTTAATGTTAGCAATTTAAAGCTCATAAAATGTGTATAGATTAAGACTGTATTTTTGAAGAGTTATCTTGTATCATCGTTTGTAATACATAATGATAATGGGAAGAAAATAATTAAAGAATCGCAGCACAGTCTCTAGACTATTCAGTAAGTTCATTTGTAAAGCACATAAAGACTTTTCAGCTTCTCTACCCATATGAGTTTACTTAGTAAAATGACCTACTGACAGTGTCTTTGCATGTCTAACACTACTCACACACATGCAGTTGAGGCTACTTCATGACAAAAAAGTCCTCTATATCAAGATAACAGATTTTACAAAAGCGATTATCTTTATTACTGGCTAAATATTTAAATTGTTTACAAGAGTTATTGGTCATTTTAATCAATAATGTCTAATATGGTACATGTGTATTTTTCAAAGAAAAGCCATAAGGTTCATTCAGCATGGCATATTAGATAAAACTATTGTTCTCATATATTTGTTTTTGAAAATACATCATTATTCTTTATAGTACTCATTCAGGCTTACAATACTTATCAGGTATGCCTTATCAGCTATCAAGAAATGGTTATCAATGCATTCCTACTTTGAAGTATACTGATGTTTTTCATTTTAATAATTTCTTCTACATTTACTATTGCTAGAAGGGGGGACTGAGGAATGTTCAGCCATAAGACATTCCTGTTTTGTGAATACCATACTAACAGCTAATGGTTTTGATGCTGTTTCAGACATAAATATCAGCTTTAAATAGTTACACATTGTAAAACCCATATAATCTAATGCACAATCATGGAGTACTGATGCCAGCATTGTCTCACCAATTATGTTCAACTGCACATCACTCTGGGGTAATATTCTTAAAGGGATCCACTCACTATAGCACATGACTCACATACAGAGTAAACACAAAGACATAACCTTCAAGACACTAATACACTATTGTAAAGTCATATTTTACATTTTCTCAGACGCACAGATTCGAACATATTGTAAAATGTTATGTTTTACGTTTAAATGTGTTTGCAAGATTTTCAGTAAAACATTTTTTTCTAAATCCATACTGCAAAATAAAGGTTTCATCCAGTGTACCAGATCAATCCGTGTATGTCCTCCTCCCCCTTCTCCTTCTATGCTGAAACAAAATAAAAACACAAAGTAACAGACGACAGAGAATTTCACTAATTTTAGAGAAGGCCAGTGAGCTAGAAGAGCATATCAACTGGGAATAAGCTCTAAGACTTTATAGAACTATTCTGCTGATAGATTAAATAATAAATATAGCTCTTGTTCTCGCCTGCATACAAATTGGCTTGCTTTGTTATGAGGATTGCCAGAGCTGAATGATAAAAGTATCAGAGGTGTTTTATGTGAAAAACTTAACTAGTATTCCACTGAGACCAAAACTGATGATAAATTGAGGTTTCTTCTTCAGCTATTATGTTTTCCTTTTTCTGGTAAGATTGCTTAAAAATTACTGCTTATGAACTGCATATGTTTTTGAAAACATTAGGTGCAAAAGATTTTCAAAGTAAAACCTTACACCTCTAAAACTGTTCCATTACTTTTCTGGTTTTCTTCCTTTGTCATCACCATTCTTTGCACAGTTTTATAAGTAGTGGAGTAACGTGAATACATTCCCTTTTTTATCCGGCTTAGTATTTCTTCCTTTCCCTTGACACCCTAAGATAAACACACACAATGTGTAGATTCAAATTTTTGTAGGAACCCCTTTAATGTGAAACTCATTAATATGCAGGATTGCTTAAAGCCAGTAGCTTCATTGAATATATTACTAATGGTTACTGTTAACACACATTTTTCACATATTAAACATACAAGTACTGCAGTGTGTCTAACACAAACCCTGGGTTTAAAGGTAGGAATGTGAACAGGACTCTTTGCCTGTATCAAATTCTGTAAGTAAAGAGATGTGCGTAAATTATTGGTATCATATTGTAAGTAAAGAGATAAGTACATTAATTGGCACATGCCGTGTTGCAGTTCACTGCTACCATACATTACTACTTGTATATGATACTTAAAATGATAGTAATGTATTTCACTTAATAGGGCTATTTGCCACACAAAAATGCAATAAAGTGAAAACTAATTTTGTAGAAATGTAAAAGAACTAAGTCTGTAATTAACATTTAAATCTGTGTAAGTGCCGTGACCTCAGTCTCCAGTTTATTGAGATCGTTTATCAAACAATCTGAAGAGTGAATTGATATCTAGATTTTCCCTAGATCACAGGGGGCTTTGCAAGTAGGTATTCCTTAGGCATTTTTTCTGTGTGTGATAGTGTCTGTCTTTCATTCTAAGCTGAGGCTTTTTTTTTTTTTTTTTTGCCACTGACATGGAAGAGAATTCAGTTTTTTGCTGCCATCACAGTAGAGATGCTTTTCTTCAGAAAATATCCTATACTCTTGTTGCACATCTTAAGCAAAACTACTCCCAGCCAGTTACCCTTTGTAATTCTTTTAAGCAGTAAATCTAAAGGTTTGGAGTGCTGCTGTTTATTAAGTGTACAAGTAAATACTCACACCAAGACCTATTAAGATATGGATTTGTTGGTTTTCTATCTGCATTGAATGGACATAACACTTGCTGAACCTGCCCTTGCAATATAATTTTCCTGGGTTAGCAGAATGAGAAATGAAGGAATTATTAAAAGTGGAACAAAAATGACGTAGATGGATGGTTGGAGATCCTCTCCTTTTTGAATTAAAGTGTAACTCTAGTAGACTAAGGAGCACAGACTGAAAATCTTCCCCAACCTCATGACTAATAAATACTGCCAAATGATACTGACGGGAGGACTAGTGAATGAGTCCATGGACCCATCCTGGCCGATGTCAGCAATATAAACTGTAGGTTTCAGTGCAGTTATGCAATATGTGTTTTTATGGAAAACAAGGGATCCCACGATATTACTGAAGCAATATTTAAATAACAAAGAATCTCATTGTTGCTGATTACAAAGAAGTAAATATTGTGAAAATACTTTTTCATCTCAGTAATGCTTGGGAACAAAAAGGCAATATGAAATCCTGAATTATTGTAAGGAGATGAGAATGAGTTTATCTTAAAACAGTTGGGTCCTGTCATTGACAATCACAATGCTTTTGGGTGTCAGTGGAGTGAAATGTAATAAACTATTTATAGTACAAATGCAGCACCAGCTAATTTACAACAGCGTGAAACACAGAGGTTGACATCTACCATCCTCCGTATGGTGCTCCTTGAACACGTTGAGTCCACATAAGAGTAATATGAGGACAAATGGGAGATCAGCTATCATTATCTGCATTGTGTGTGTGTGTTTTTTTGTTTTTTTTTTATTTCCATCTTACCCATCTTGCACTCTTCCCCCTCAGTGGATATCATCTATAACTAAAGAGAGAGATGGGTTAGTGCTTATCGCTTGATGCCCTGCTGTTAAACTAATGTGATTTGGCAGCTGTGTATTGGGATTGTTGGGATTATCTTGTAAGGAAAGTAAAACTAGTCATACTAATTTTATATGTTTAAATTTTTTTGGTGAAAATCCATTATTTTCTTCTTAGACAATAGCTGATTTGAGCTTCATTTAATAATGCACAACAGTGATTTTTTTTTTTTTTTAATTCCATAAATTATTTTGCATTTAGGAACTTTATTTACATTTCTAGGTATAACTTATCTTTCCAACGGAAGTGTTTAGTATTTTTCCTTTTATATATTTAAAAGAACCTTGTATATGGCTATGGATACTTTTTGCTCTTCTGTATTTAACCCTGTTTTTGTAAAGAGTATGTCCGCTGGTCACAGTGCATTATTTTATTTGTGTGTGTGTGTAGGGAAAGAGATACATAGCCATTTAAAGCTGCATTAGGTTGGAGGGTGAGTTGAGTCAGGAAGAGAATTTGAGGCAAAGGCTCAATGACAGGAGGAAGAAGTTAAATCTGTGAGTGAAGTGAGCAGCAAGTGGGTGTTGTGGAATTTACTTTAACAAATCCCTCTTAAGGTTCAGCAAAGATTCCCATTTAAAATCCTTTATTACAGCAATGGGGGACAGTAGGTGGTCCAGGACGTTCACCTCAGGCACTCAAACTAGACAAAGAAATTCCTGTGTCTATAAAGACGTGGATAAGAAATAGTCAAAAAGCAGTTGATCATTTTATAGACTGTGGAAAGTTACTATGAGAGTTAGAAACTTAAAGTAAACAACTTATCACATGATCATATCATCACCAATTTAGGGTGTATCTGGTAGCAATTCTTTGCTGTACAAAAAGAATATTTGAATATACATATACATAGAAAAAATATAGATAATCAACATTATGCCCTTTTTCAATTCTATAAACTACTGTACATTATCAAAAACCGTAGGGTAGTTAAACATAAGGGCAATATACTGTACACACCCTTGGTTCATTATGCTTAAAATTATTTGTGTTTTGTGGTTTAAAGTATACCAATATCGAGTCACTGTCATTGTATTAATAGGTTTGATACATTTCCTTGTAAAATAAGTATTAAAGCATAATGTATTTTTGCTTGTACTTCCATTAACAGACATTTTAGTGCAAGTTTCAACATCAGATTGCAAACAATTTCTGTTCCTGTTATTATTGCCCTTTTTCAATTCTATAAACTACTGTACATTATCAAAAACCGTAGGGTAGTTAAACATAAGGGCAATATACTGTACACACCCTTGGTTCATTATGCTTAAAATTATTTGTGTTTTGTGGTTTAAAGTATACCAATATCGACTCACTGTCATTGTATTAATAGGTTTGATATATACATTTCCTTGTAAAATAAGTATTAAAGCATAATGTATTTTTGCTTGTACTTCCATTAACAGACATTTTAGTGCAAGTTTCAACATCAGATTGCAAACAATTTCTGTTCCTGTTATTATTAAGAATTTGGGGCTGCCAGTTTAAATTTTTTTTTTTCTTTCTTTCTTCCTTTTGTCCAGATCTTTGCAAAAATGATTTCAGAATATGGATGAATATTTGTAAGCATGGTATCATCAGAAAAATTACTTAAGTGTTATTTCAAAACAGCTTCTGTGCCTTAATTTTTTTAATTATTTGGTTGACTCAAGGGTGCGCTTTAAAGTCTGAGCAGTTTTTTACAAACATGTATATAGTAGCCATGTTCAACCTTTAAGTTCTTCTTCAGTAAATAATTATTAAATCAGCAGAGCTGTTTTTGAGCTGTGATTGGATCTGTGCTCCTCCTGATCTGCATGCATGCCCTCTTTACTCTCTCTAACAGCAAATTGTGATCCAGTAGATCAAATGGAATTCATAAATTAGTTCTTTTGAATCCCATGTGCTAATTTTCAAAAGACTCACAAAATGTACAAGCTGAAAAAGTAATCGGCCACATGTGCAAACTGCATTCTTTGCAATGAGCTGGGGAAGTGAAACCACTCAAACATTCAGCCAGCATAGTTTCATGGTTGTTGGCTGATATTATTTCTTTTCTTTACCTAAAGTGATTGCAGACAGGTGTTATGCAATTTTGATATAATTCCAGCATTACTGCTGTGTCATATACACTAGTGTGCAAAAATTGTGACACACACATTGTATTCCACTGCAGCAGTTTTATGTACCATTTTTAAATATTCTTGTAATCTGTTCTTTCCTTTTTGCCCCGGCTTATATACTTTTTTTGCATTCCGTATGAAATTACTGCTTACTATGTTTAAATATAAACTTCAAATTTTTTTTATTGAAAATGATATTGCTGTTTTACCCTTGTGCCTTCATTTTTTTTTAATTAAAAAGTGTATGCTTGTAAATTAAATATTGATAATTTACATTTGACATATTTTTTCCTCTCGATCTATAGATTATTATGAAACTTCTTAAATTAAGTTTTACTTAATGAGTAGATGAATATATTGTGAGAGAAGAAGATTAAATCAGAGATTGTCCTGAAACATCAGCTTAATCTATTATAGTGTTCTAAAGGGTGCTGCAGTGGCCCTTTTGTCCACAACCATATAATGTCTTCTCTCATTATTCCTGTCTTCACCCTAGTCAGTTCTAATAGACACTAGTTATGTTTAAATCAGAGTTTTAAATTTAAATCTGGAGAAAAGCCAAGCAAAATGACACCTTTTATTGGCTAACTAAAAAGATTACAATATGCAAGCATTCGAGGCAACTCAGGCCCCTTCTTCAGGCAAGATGTTGCCTCGAAAGCTTGCATATTGTAATCTTTTTAGTTAGCCAATAAAAGGTGTCATTTTGCTTGGCTTTTCTCTACATTCATAATGGCTAACACGGTACAACACCCTAGTACTAAAATTAAATCTGAAAATGTGTGAGTTGACATTAATTTTCAGTGTCTGTGATGGTATGGCACCCTGTTCAGCATTTGTTCCTGCCTTTCACCCTGTTCTAGCTGAGAATAGGCTCCAGTAGACCCCACAACCCTGTTCCACACTAAGCAGGTTAGAAAACTACTGCCTGACTGAATTTTCAGTGTGTTCCACATATACAGTATATGCTACGAATTAGAACGCACTGCTAATTATTCTGTATTTTATGTTTGTGTATCTGGTTGATACTTAAATGTTGGGAGGTGTGGTTTCAAATGTGCAGCATACTTTCTCCTGGCTGTAATTAGGATGCTCTTATCTTTTTCTTATTCTAACTCACTGCCTCGCTCAGTTTCTTACTCGTACTGTGCCAGAAGGCAGGAGCACAGCAGACACAAATGGGAAAGCTTGTGACTTGATTGCAGATTCTGCTGGTTTTTGTTTGCTTTGTAAGTCCTTCAGGTCCAGTTCAACTTGTTAGAAAGAGAATAAAGTTAAAATAATTTGAACTGTGTTTTTTATTAAACTAGATAAGGCTTATTTACACAATGCAGAGTTATGAGTTTTTAATTGTTATGCACACACGCACATGCATTCATTTCCCATTAATGCAAACTCCAATTAATAAATGATCTGTGCAAGAGAGGGCCACACAAATATTCATCACTCTAAAACTGATCAACACTCAGAATGACTGAATAGCTCCCAAATGCAAGGTTTGGTTATTTTAATATATAAATGAATATAAAAATACACATAAAAAGTAAAAACTGTACTCAAAAATTGTGAAACCTTAAGAAAGGGGAACCATTCACCAAAATACAAGACACTAAATTAAACTTATAAAACAAAACTAGTCACTTAATATACCTTTCTTAAATCACCGCCCAAACATGACACACTGCCTTTGAAGAAAATTTTTTTTTTTCTATCAAAGAAAATTAAAATGCTTAAAAAGAAAAGAACAAACTTCCTTTAGGGTTCTTATAGTCAGAGAAGCATGACTCTGTCACAGCTTTACTAGGAACAAAAATAGAGAAAACCATAAGAACACAACCACTTTGGTTTTAGATGCAATGTTTTACTTCCAATTTTATCTGAAAAAGAGTAAAACACAGCTGATCATATTGCTTTGTGCACAACCCTGATCTACCGGCAAGCCAAGCCTTTAATGGTTTTAATTATTGAAACGGCAAGACACTGACTTTGACAAGTGTTATATATGATGATAAACATTGCTTATTGTACCCACAATATTGTGTCCTGAATCTACAAAAATTCTAACAGTTATTTACTTAATGTGTACCTCACTCTCCAGTAACTGAGTCTCAGGCTTTCTCTCTACTTTGTTTGCTGCCTCTCTATAACTTCACCGTTGCTTCCATGCCTGTGTTATAGCAAGTGCCAATGTGAGACCACTTACTGGATTTAGAAGTTCACATTGTATACTCCATTAGAACACACAAAATTTATAATACTTGATTCAGTTTTGCAATTTTGATTTTTAGTATCCATATGCAATTTGACAAAGACACTATACTGAAACTATATACATACCCCATGGATGTCTTCAGTTTGCATTTTTATAAAAAATAACAGTTACTCTTATATTTTCATTTATCATGATACTCTGTGTATTCTTAATATAACCTGTGCATTTATTTTTGTACCGTCCAAAGACATGCAGGTTAGGTGGATTGGCGATTCTAAATTGGCCCTAGTGTGTGCTTGGTGTGTGGGTGTGTTTGTGTGTGTCCTGCGGTGGGTTGGCACCCTGCCCATG
Source organism: Erpetoichthys calabaricus (assembly GCF_900747795.2). NCBI lineage: Eukaryota > Metazoa > Chordata > Cladistia > Polypteriformes > Polypteridae > Erpetoichthys > Erpetoichthys calabaricus. The sequence continues at coordinate 155,748,081 of NC_041395.2, forward strand.
ATTGGTTCCTGCCTTGTGCCCTGTGTTGGCTGGGATTGGCTCCAGCAGACCCCCGTGACCCTGTGTTCGGATTCAGCAGGTTGGAAAGTGGATGGATGGATTTATTTTTGTGTAATGCAAGCAAGTGAACACTAATGTCTAATTTAATATTGCTATTGAGTAAGTTGTATGCATTGTAATTTGTATTGTTTCTTGTCTTCATACAGATAAGCCAGAGAACTGGGATGTGTGGTATGAGAGCAAGTTTGAGGAATGTGACAAGGAAGCTTGCTTATCTTTTTCAAAAGACATCCTCTGCTCCCGGGTCACTGTAGACCACAACTACTATGCCATCTGCCAAAACCTCCTCTCTCGGCATGCTACGTGGCGGGGCACCACTGGTGGCTTGCTGCACGACCCTCCAGTTGAAATTGCCAAAGAGGGCCTGCTTGAAGCATTAATCGATGAGTGCACCAACCCAAAAAAGAGATCTGGTCGATTTCAGGCGGCCAAAGAATTGCGGGAATATCTCACACAACTTAGCAATAATGTGAGGTAGTTAAAGTAGATGGCTGACTCAGCCCTGGTTTGTCCTATTTTAGGGACTTTTAGTTAACAGTCCCTCCATCTGCTGCTTTTGTGCTCCAATTAAAAACTTCGGGAAGCACATGAACAATGAAAAAGTGTGTAGTTTTTTTTTCCCCTTACAAAACTTTTGCTTGGATTTTGTTATTCAAGGAGAAAGGTCACACAAGGATCATGTTGCTGGTGTGAAGAACATACTGTATATGAAGAGTATGATTTATTTTTTTGGTAACAAGGAACAATCAGATTTTTGATGGTAATATTAAATGTCCATAGTTATCAGAAGATTTCATTCAAAAAATTCAATTAAATTCAAAAGATGAATTGTCAGGATTTTTTTTAAAGTGATATGTTAAACATTGTTCCTATAATGCAAAAAAGGAATATGATATTTTGCAATATTGTACAAATTGTACTGTAAATATGTTAAGTCTTTTGAAGTCTGCTTAAAATGGAAAATTATAGTTTTCTGTTGTATTATTAACATGCATCACATGATAACAGACCAAGGAGAAAAGGTTTAAAAATAATAATAATCTTCCCATTATGATTTCAGTTGTACAACCCTGAATAAGTCATAGTACATAACACAGTGAAAATAGCTCATTTATAATGTTTACAAAGTTTGTGTGTTAAGTAGCTGATTTAATATTCTGGGAAGAAAAAAAATGTATATATTAAAGCGGAGACAATTTCAATAACTGTGCAAAGGTGTGGGAAGTCTTTTGTAAGAAAAAGGAGCGATAAAGGTTTGTCTGCTCCCACTTTTGCACATGTACCAAAGACTCTGATTCTTTTAATATCCTAGTTTTGTTTAAAATGCCTTCCTTGTTTAGTCTTCATCACGAGAGATCAATGGGAATGGTAACAGTCCTCTGCCCAGAGGTTATGTAATGGAAGCTCCACACTACCACATCACTATCTAAAAAAACTGATTTACTTAATAAATGGCATGTTGAAGTGGCACTTGCTTAAGAAATTGACTTTGTGGTTTAACGGTTGTGCGGGTCAAAAATATTGCAGTTCTAGCGCAATTTGAAATTCATTACACTTTAAACGGCGGTGATGAATAATTTGATTATAGCTCCAAATTGATACATTGTTTAGCAGCATAGGAGCAAGATTGCCTTAAAATGGAGAGGAATTAATGAAACTTCTGAACACTTCCTTTTTTTTTTTTTTTGTCCCCTCTTTATCATAATAGTAGACTACTAAGTTTATAGTTGTATCTCTTGCACTTCATTAATAAAGTCATGAATTTCACAAAACTTTTGCCTGCTTTTGTAAAGCACAGAGCTAAAACAAAAGGTGCTTTTCAGTGTGCTTGTTTTGGCCTAATGGAAAAAAAATGGAGGTGTGTGTTAAGTTTGTAGATAATAACTTACTGTTAAATGATTTGGGTGTTGTCTTTTCTCCCTCTCTTAGTGCAGAGAAAATTTAATCATGCTTCAGCAGAAAGCAATAAACCACATTTTCAAGTCACTTTGAAAATAAATCTATCCTTTGGTGTTGCGTATGTCTTTTTATATTGTTTGTTCTTCATTGGATTTCATTTTTCTTTATCATAAAACTGTCACAGACAATTTTCCAATGTGAATGGATATTGAAGGGGAATTTGTATTTGCATTGATGACTGTCTGCTTTTGTACTGTAATTTTTCATTTGAGTATTATATCAGCATTGTCTGATTTTTACTGTGCCTTTCATTAAAGTTGTGCTTACAACTTTTAGTGAGTTTAACTATTAAAAAAATATATATCTACATATTTGATGTCTGAATGCTTCTTTAACTTTCCTTTCTATATTTTAAAATTTCTAGAATATATTTTTCCTGAATAAACTCTGCTGCTCACTTGTTTAGACCCAAGCCTATTTATATAACCACCTTAGAAGGTCCAACTGAGTTTGAAAGGGTAAGATGATGTCATTGAAGTCTTTCACTTATCAAGTTAGTCCAAGAACTTGTATGCATCTTTCCTGAACTCGAAAATGTATTAGAAAAATTTTAATATAAGGTCAGTACCAGATACTGATATGTTTATTTTTTTTAGCACAATAATGGTATTGATAGGAAACAGATAACTGATTACTAATACACATTGTGCTAACAGTATTTTTATTTATATCTTTTTTTTTTTTTTTTTATTTAAATAAACCCAAACCACATGGGCAAGTGGTGTTTGTTACTCTCTCTTAAGAGTTCACAACAGGAGACATACTGTAAGCAAAAGCATCAAGTTGTTAAACTGAGTCTTATAAAGATAATGATACCATCTTGACATAAACGTAAAGAGTAAATGTCCTTGACCGCAAAGTTGTTATGCTATATGCTATTATCTGATAAAATGTAAGAAACTTATAAAGGCATTAATGAATATAATAAATGAATCAAGGCACATATTTACCCAGACATATATGTATGTTGTATGTGTGCATTGATTAATCATAAATTTTAATTAAAATAGATTTATCTGCATGTAATTCTTGTTATTTAAGTAGCATTGTTATTGTTCTAGTTTCAGGAGCTTGCTTACCACAGGAGTATCCAGCTTTCCCTTTCTTTTTCTCTCTTTCTTTCTCTTTTGCTTTATCAGTTTGATTTGCGCGTATTACAATTGCCGAAAGAAAATGTCTGTTTATTAGACTTGATTAGTCTATAGGAACGTAGTATTTTTCACATTAACAAAAATTTAAATGAAACATGTTAACAAAAAGATAATCTTGTTATCTAAAATTAAAATGAAAATGAAAAAAATACCTTAAAACTAAATGCAAATGAGAAAATAAAAACAAAAGCGAAACAAATTTTTATAATTTTGATTTTCATGCACAATTGCTGGCATGCACTGTTGGGATTTTACTTTTGGAAAGAACATTAGAGTTTTGTGTGTATCCCTAACTTCAGTGTAGGAAAGGAAAGTGAATTTTAACTTGCCCAACCAGGGATAGTCATTGTAATATGGGAAAGAGGAGAGATTTAACTTGGTTAATCAAGTATTGATTTTGCCTTCGGCAGTGCTGGTAATTGATTAAAAAAATTTAGCAAGGCTCCTACTGTACTTACCTTTCTCTGTTGTCTGAGGTGGGATTCTTCTTGTGTTTAAGTGCACTCTATTACTTTAGAGTATGATCCTTTATTTGTGGTGTTCGGTGTTTTCCTCATGTATGTCCTTTGATGTGTCATCTGCAACTTCATAGGGAAAGGCATTATTCTTTCTGGAACAATAGTTTGAGTGCTGAAGTTCCCTTCTTGAAGTTATCGCTAATTGTCGGCCTTTTAAGACTACATCATTTTGGGTCCATAAAGAGTAGAGAAATATCAGTTTCAGCTGCCCCAGAGAGGGAATAGCTCATCAGCTTTTATTTTTAGTTTCAGAGAGCAGGTTTCAGAAGGTCATTTTCCAGATTTTCACATCTATGAGAGAATCCCAAGGGAGTACAGTGAGTGTGTCCAGGGAATATACAAAGTGGATCAGTGTAACTAGCTTATGAAGAATAATGGAACCTCTCATGATTTGATTAAAGTTACTTCTAGTTTCAAAGCCAGAGTCTTCTCATAGGTAAGTGTTTCTCTTCATCATAGTTGCCATTCATTGATTTACAGTTCTTTGTTCTTGCTTTGGTCTATTTTAAGCCTTGTGACTTAAGGAGTCTGCAGCCTGGGCCTCTGCAAAGGTGTCACTTCAACTCTTATTTACACCTTTGTTATTAGATGAAGTACAGGCAGATACTGGCACAAAGAGTTCAGTCAATTACTTTTGAATGCAAGTTAGAGGTTTGGGACACCTGGATTTCTGTTAAATCTACTGCCTTACAGGCCTGGTGTGCCACTAAAGACTATCATGATGGGCAATGCCCACTTTGTCATAATGCAGCCATAACAGTCTTGTTGATTACATGGTGTGTTCTGGTAATTTCATTGGTTACTTTCAGGTATCAGAACTTAGAGCAAATACCAAAGCCTCATCACTTGCCAGTTACTTCTGAGATTTTCATTGGCCATAATTGACCCTCAGTCACGGATGTCTCACTAGCTGTCAGTGAGTGTCAGCTTTTACTAGACATCAATGAGAAGTCCCTAAAACATGAAACCTGTCCCTTTGTGGGATTTATCAAGGTTAAGTGGCCATCCCAGGTTTCAAATTCGGTCAGTATTTAAGTTAGGGGTAAAAATATGGTGTTATCTTTGTACACCAAAAGAGGTAGCAAATTCAGGAACCGATATCAAAGACCTGCGGTTTATAGTTTATGAAAACACAAGGGGGCTCCGCCCCCTGCTTGCTTCGCTCGCCTACCCCCGGCGTTTTGAACCCGTGCCCGCTGGGCAGCCACGTGTGAGGATCGAGGAGTCAAGCTTTTTTTTTTTGAAGCTTTTGAATTCCGCTCTTCATTATCTGTAACCTGCTGTCCATGTGTTTGGCCCCGTAGTTTAACCTGTTTATGACGTTTTACTTTGCTTTCTCCTCTTGTCTTTCATTTCTGATCTTGCTTTATTCTGCTTTTGTTTCAATGACACTTGGTCCGTGGTGAATATATTTTCCCTTTTTCGACTAATAATTTTCATTTGTTTGCGATACTGTGATGTTTATCGTACTGTTAATAATGCATCACGCACGTTGTAGGCGCCTGCGTTCATTAATTATATCCAGGCAGGCGCGTGTTTGTATCTCGGTTACTGGAGCTGTGTCGTGTTGAATCCGTGCCTGCTTTGCCTACGCAGTTTGAGACGTGCGCTGTAGGCGTCAACGTTCATTAGATCTGTCCACGCGGGCTCGGTGTCGAAGCTGTGTTAGTTGTTGAGCTGTTTGGTTTTGGAGCCGAGACAGTTTTGCTTCCGCGGTTTCAGACGCGTGTCCGTACCATCTCGGGTTTGATGTATGAACCTTTGTGGACTCCGTAGTGTGTTATGTTTCACTCTGGGGCGGGGCGTTGACTCCTCTTGTTTTACTGTGTCTCCTCCTGTGCTTTCACAACGCATTAGTGCCACTCACAATATGGCGGCGACGCCTGCACCTGCCGTATTATGTCGGTTTTTACCATGCTGTGTAGGTGCCTTTGCCTTTTGTACTTTACCGCGCCTTCTGACGCACGATGTAGGCGCCTGCACCTTCCGGGTCCGCCCCCGCTGTGTGGTGTGGACGTTTAACTGTCGTTGTTTCTGCCTTTATATTCTGTATCTCGGTGTGCATGTGTTTCGTGCCTAGGTTTTTTTTGAAGCTATTGCATTCCAGTTTTCATCATCTGTAACCCGCTCTCCATGTGTTCGTCCCCGTTCTTTAATCCCTTTATAAAGTTTGACTTTGTTTCCTAGTCTGTGTTTTATTTTTTGACCTCGCTTTATCCTGCTTGCGGCATGTCAGACGGTTCGTAGTCTTTCTCGTTTTACTCTGGGCAGGGGCTTTGTTCTGTAACCTGCTCTGCATGTGTTTGTCCCTGTTCTTTAACCTCTTTATGACGTTTTACTTTGTTTCCCATTCTGACGGTTCATAGTCTCTCCCTTCTCACTCTTTTAGGCTTTGTGTGGCACTTGCGCAGTATGTCTTTTGCGTCCACGGGCAGGTCCCTGCGTCCATATCTGGTTTACCATTCTTGTTTAGTAATATGGATATGGCTGTGAGTTTTTGCTAGCTGTACTGTTTGCAATAACATATGTTTTGAAGCCAAATTCTGATGTCTTAAATCCAGTTATTACAGAGTAATATCTAGTAATTGAATTAGTATAGATTGATAAAATAAAAACTATCCCTTAATTTCTTAGTGTGTGGATCAGAGTGCAGCAGCTAGCTATAGATGTTTATTCATACTATTTGATGGGGGTGGAGGGGGATTAATTGCCTCTTTTTGCAAAAATACTGTCTGCATGCTGCAGTGTCAGATTAGGCAGACATGTGGCATGCATTCAATGCTATCAACCAAGCTGATGTTACATGTATTCATTTTTTTAAATATTAATACATTTTATTTATATAGCACCTTTTCCATGCTCAAAAGATTGTTTAGTACTGATGTTTTAACATGGGCAGAGTGGTGCAGCATATTCCTGTCATACAACACCTTGAGCTAACTTGATTGCTAGCCCAGTCAGTGTCGGTATGGAGTTTGCATGGTCTCGCCATGTGTAAGTGGACTGATTCTTCATATCTGCAAGTATTGTTTTACAACTGGATATTAGAAGTGTGTCATTAGGCACGCTTATTTGGTAAAACTTATTTATCCCTATTATGTGTTATTGTTAAATTATATCCACCCAGTTTAGGCTCATGGGAAGCTACCAAGGGTTTACATGTTGCTTATAAAGTAAAAGATCTGAAGTGCTGCTATAACAGATGTTTAGTATTTGTAAATATGCACTATAAACATGGAAACTCTTTTATCTATATTACTGTTATTAACACAGTTCAAGTGGTGACTAAAACATTATTTCAAAAAATAACCCAAGTAAGAAATTTCTCTGAAAAAAATACACTTTCAAAATCTGGAAATGGGTAGATGACATTGTCAGCATCAGGAAGTAGCAAAAATTGCAGATCTGACATTGTGGTTAGCAACACAGGAGCGCCGCAGGGGACTGTACTTTCTCCGGTCCTGTTCAGCCTATATACATCGGACTTCCAATATAACTCGGAGTCCTGCCACGTGCAAAAGTTTGCTGACGACACTGCTATCGTGGGCTGCATCAGGAGTGGGTAGGAGGAGGAGTATAGAAACCTCATCAAGGACTTTGTTAAATGGTGTGACTTAAACCACCTACAACTGAACACCAGCAAAACCAAGGAACTGGTGGTGGATTTTAGGAGACCCAGGCCCCTCATGGATCCCGTGATCATCAGAGGTGACTGTGTGCAGAGGGTGCAGACCTATAAATACCTGGGAGTGCAGCTGGACGATAAATTGGACTGGACTGCCAATACTGATTCTCTGTGCAAGAAAGGACAGAGCCGCCTGTACTTCCTTAGAAGACTGGCATCCTTCAACATCTGCAGTAAGATGCTGCAGATGTTCTATCAGATGGTTGTGGCAAGTGCCCTCTTCTACGCAGTGGTGTGCTGGGGAGGCAGCATTAAGAAGAAGGATGCCTCACGCCTGGACAAACTGGTGAGGAAGGCAGGCTCTATTGTTGGCATAGAGCTGGACGGTTTGACATCCGTAGCAGAGCAACGGGCACTCAGCAGGCTCCTATCAATTATGGAGAATCCACTACATCCATTAAACAGTGTCATCTCCAGACAGAGGAGCAGTTTCAGCGACAGACTGCTGTCACTGTCCTGCTCCACTGACAGACTGAGAAGATCATTCCTCCCCCAAACTATGCGACTCTTCAATTCCACCAGAGGGGGTAAACGTTGAACATTATTCAAGTTATTGTCTGTTTTTTACCTGCATTTTTTTATTACTCTTTAATTTAATATTTTTTGCTGCTGGAGTATGTGAATTTCCCCCTGGGATTAATAAAGTATCTATCTATCTAAATTTAAAAATGTGGTTATCTCACTTCTGCAATGGGAGTCACACATATGAAAATGAAAGTGTTTTTGAAATTAAATAACCAATTGCTTAAACTTATTGCAGGTTAAAGTAACAAATGATATCAGAGCATACTACCCAGTTCAAAGTTCCCTCTTGGGACAAATAAAGTTTTATCTGTCTGTCTGCTTGACTGTTGCTTTTTTATATATTGTAAATATATATTTTATAATATATATTATATTGGAAGCCTTAAACTGTCACATTATCATGAGAAAAATCAGCTCTGATACACATGGTGAAATTGTACATATTAAGTTGTCAAGTAATACCACATGAATGATAACAGTTTGTCATCTCTAATAAGAACTGTTTTCAGACTTTAAAAATAGTGTCTGTGTAGACATTTTAAAACTAAATGGAAAAAAATAGAAAAACTAAAATTAGAAAATTGTGAAAAGCCTAAAACTAAATAATAAAAACAAAAAAAGCTAAGAAAAACTAAAATTGAAAAATATCTTGAATCTAGGAAAAAACTGCTGGAAAGTTTAAGTTTTTAACCCTTTGCATTAGCAAGTTGCAGGAAATAAACCCAAAGAGCAAGGAGGAGAATAAGCTAAGACAGTAGGCTAGAAAACAAGATGAGCGACCATTGTAAAAGTAGCATTTGAATGCATTTTAATAACATAAGGTCACCAAGCGTAGGTAATAATATTGGAAAGTTAAAATTGAAATATAATTCAAAAGCGGTACTTGTTCTGCCAAAAGAGCGGTTTGGGAACCAACAGATCTGACTTTGTTCACCAAATGACTTGATTCACTGAAAAGGATCAGAATTAGGGAATCCATTCCCGGGCATTTTTCATTCCCAGGAATTAAACTGCTGTAATTCCTGGGAAAACAGGAACGGCCAAGCTCACATATATAGTGTGTAAAAATCGATCAAGAAATAACAGTTATAGTTGAAAATAATTAAGGTGGCACCATTACTGCTGCTTGAATTTCATCAGACAACAGCTTTGAACAGCAACTTGAAATTGCAATGCGTCAATCTGTTGCATCCGCATTATCTGTGCCAAGAAGCTTGCCATCACAGAATGATGACAAGAAGCTGAATGCATCAGTAAAGGCTGAAATGGCGGTGTTTCAGAGCAACGGCAAGCACGGGTGTTGTTTAGAACAAATGTATCAGTATCTGATGATTGTACTGCCTACTTCAGTGGAGGCAGAGCGCGCTTTCTTAGTGGCTGGCGTACTTCTGCACAAAGGTGCATTCTTGCCTGGACGACCGCACGCTGGACACGTTAATAATAATAATAATAAATTACATTTATATAGTGCTTTTCTCAGTACTCGGCGCTATCCACACAGGGAGGAACCAGGAAGCGAACCCGCAATCTTTCACAGTCTCCTTACTGCAAAGCAGCAGCACTACCACTGCACCACCTGTGAGGACATTGTGCTTTCTACGTTCTTATTACCGCAACTAAAGATACATGTACTTATATGACAGCAAGAACTGCTTGTAGATAAGGTTAGTCTTTTATTTGTGTCAACATACAGTAATCCCTCGCTACTTCGCGGTTCACTTTTCGCGGATTCACGACTTTGCGGGTTTTTAAATACAAGTGATTGCCCGCCTATCGTGGAAGTTATGTTCCAGACCCATCAGCAACAGGAGAAAATCTGCGATATAGAAAGACCATATAAATAAACATTTTTATAGTTTAAGCCTTAAAATACTCATCCCACATGCTTTAAACACATGTAAACTTATAAAACACACTTTGTTAACACATATGATATGTGGATGTCAGACTAAGGATATGAGTAACATCTCAGTATTATAAAACATTTTAACTTCACGCAAGACAAGACAGTGAGACAGGAAAATATAGGTGATGTACAGGCTTTTAAATTATTGACACGCAGAGCGACAAGCAGCATAAAGCCAGCACAAAGTCCACTTCTCCTTAGCGTTCATTCAGCTCCCCACCCCCTTGACAATGCGAAGTGGCAGGAGCGTACTGCGCCTCCGGGGAGGGGGGTTTGAGCGAACGTGCGTTCAGCCCTCACACACCCCCACTCCTCCTCCTCCTTCAGAACGCGCAGAGCGACAAGCAGGCATTTTGGTAGAAGCAGCACAAAGTCCATTTCTGCTCAGCGTGAGTTCAGCTGCTCCCCTTCACAAAGCGAGTGCAGACACATCGACATCTGATCGCTGTGTGCAGTGTTGGTCTGAGGTGTTTAAGAATGTAGAAAGTGTTTAAGAGCATAGGAAGTGTTTATAAGAGTGTGGGAAAGGTTAACAAGAGAGTGACAAAGGTTTATAAGAGTGTGGGAAGGGTTTATAAAGCCTTAAAATATGTATAAATAATAAAATAAATATAGGTCGCTACTTCGCGGATTTTCACCTATCGCGGGGGGCTCTGGAACGTAACCCCCGCGATAGGTGAGGGATGACTGTATTGCAGTAGTTTTATTAAAAATAAGTGTCGGTCGTTCTAAAACCGTTCACATGTGAGATGCCCATGCACTGTGTCATGCCCGGGATTCCTGAATTCCCAGGAATGGATAAACCCATCCGGGAATGGATTCCCTAATAAGAATTCCCTTTAATAGCCAGAGTTTGCTTTTTCAGTTACCTGCCTGTATAAACATATTCTGACAAAGGAGTCAAATAACTGGTTTGATAGCTTTTTTTTTTTATATATTTTTATTGATTTTAATTAGAAACAGATAAGTTTGACTTGACTGTATGGAATGTTAACAAATCAAAGCAAAATTAAACCCCCAGCCAAGAGAAAGAAAGAGAAGCCAGCAACCGAAGCTACTCTATAAAAGGAACAAGAAAGGAAGGGTATACATTTCCACAAAATAGAAGCTTCTGAAATGTTATTGATTAGATCCTGCCATATTTTAAAGTTTAGAACAGATCCTCCAAGTGAAAGTTTAATTTATCCCAATTTCAAGTAGTATAAAACATCAGTTACCTACTGAAGAGTGGTGTGGTGGGATTCTTTCAGTTGACCCAGATAAGTCCATGTGCTAGTAGTGTAGTAAAGACAATTACAGTTTGTTTGTCTTTCTCCACTTTAAGCCCATCCGGGAGTACACCAAACACAGTTGTTTAATGGGTTAGGAGGGATTGTGACACAGAGGCTGTCTGATAGGCATTTAAAGATTTTTGTCCAAAATTATGTTAATTTGGTACACGCCCAGAACTCATGTCCCTGTGAGGCTGGAGCTGGATTGTAACATTCACAGGTTGAGTCTAATTCTGGAAACATTTTGGACAATTTTAAATGAGATAAATGCGGTTGATTTTAAGTTGAATGATTGAATGCTTTGCACATATGGAGCTCAAATGTATTTTGTGCATGGCTACCTTCCACTCTTTTTCTGAAAAATTAACACTAGAATTACAAGAGTCTACGAAAAAACTCATAGATCCGGTCCACCTTAAAACCATTCGCACCTGTCTGCCAGCGTCCTTTCTCCTCTAAATGTGCCGATAAAAACAAGCTGCAAGCAGCCGGCTATTCCATCCCCCCACCGATTTAGAACGTGCACGAGCATCTCCCAGCTCATGCCTTGATTGATTATTTGGGAGTGAAGTGGAGTTTTAGAGTGGAAATAATAGATCGTTATTTGGAACACACACATTTCATGTGTGTTTCGTTTCTACAGTAATCTGTGTAAACACATTGTTAAAACAGAAACTTTTTCATATTTTAGTAATAAATGTTACAAAATGTAGGCATAAACTATAGAATGTGTGAAGCAGCATGAAGTCCAAACATCAAATAAACACTTTCACAAAAGTGGCGTAGCAGTAAGATTTGCTGTCTGAGCGCAGCAGGCTTACTGTCCATCAGAGACCTGAGTTCGATTCCCCATTGAGGATAAAGTGTGTTTTTTTTTTTTTCTTTTTAACCTCAAACGGACATAAAATTTATAAATTCGTATGCACTGTCAGTTAATGAGATCGTTATATTTTAAAAGGAGCATCCCACATGAAAATATTTTTTAACAATTGAGAGTGCAATTAACATGAACAAGTTATTTTTAAGATCCATAACACACAGACAGACAGAGCACTGCGTAATAGAGAGACAGACAGGCAGAAAAGTCACTAGATATATAAATAAACAGGGAAAGCACATGTACTGAAAGAAAAAAAAAAGATCAGCATGTGCGTTGACCCTGCTGCACTGAATAAGCTCACGCGCTCTAACCTTACCCCCCCCCACCCCCGATCTGACTCTAAGTAACAGCGCAAGTACAGACGCAAACCAAGAGTATGTGTGTACTGTATAATATTAACAAAAAGAGCAGCTTACTACTGAAAACAGCAAATATAGGAGTGAGTGGGGATCGAACCGGGAACTCTTGATCACACTTGGTTTGCGTCTGTACTTGCCCTGTCTCTTAGAGTCAAATCGGGGGGGGGGGGGGGGGTTGGGGGGGGGGTAAGCGGGCAGTGTCACAGGATGTTAGAGCACGTGCTGCAGGATCACATGTTGATCTTTTTTTTTCTTTCAGTAATAGCGGCAGCATAAATCCACACCCGATCTGACGCTGTTCGTTTTCATATAATATTGCATTAGTGTGATGATATTTTCACATATATTGTCTCTTCCTTTCGGGTGTGTAATAGGAATCACAGCATAGAGAGAAGCGTGTACATTGTAACAGGTACACATGTTGTAAATGTAGGAAAGATGATCCTTGCGTGTGTGTAAACAGTTAACATATGAATCTTATGATTGCATATAGTGCTGAACTTACTGCTCTGTACTATTCTATCCTCTGCATGTCGTGGAGTACAAAAGAAACAGCATACAGCAACATGTGGGGAATGGCAAGATCGGGGAAAAAAAACACGCAGTCACTGATTACAAACCGCAAGATGTTATGCGAATGAATATGAATAATATGAATAATGTTGCATCAGTGCCAAAAAGTTTTCCGAAATGTACTATACAGGTCATAAAACGAATAATTCCAAATATCATATATACCTACGTCTGTGTTTTTTTTTTTTTTTTTTTACATCATACACCATAAGGTGCACACTAATTCAGCATGAGCAGGAACACTCAATAAAACTGAATAAAAAAAAATCAAGTGACGGTGAGATACGAAGAAGGCAGATTCGCCAGCGTTTGTGTCAGCTTTAATCCCTCCAGATGAGAGAATGTCCAGTTCCATTGTCTCACATCTCCAATTATTCCGTTTCAAATGAAAAATAACAGCGTCAGATCCCTGGGTTGGGGGGGGCGGTAGTATGTATCGTGATCGTGATTTAGAGAGAATAAAAGTTTAAAATAAAAAAAAGGTCACTTTTACAAGTCCTATAAATTCACACCGTGTGTTACAGACACAAACCAAATGTATGTGTGTACTGTATAATATTAACAAAAGAAGCAGCTCACTACTGAAAACGGCATATATAGGAGTGAGTGGGGATCGAACCAGGGACTCTTGATTACAAGTCAGCAAATCTTACCGCTATGCCAATGAAGCTGTTGTCTATTCCTTGAATCTTTTGTGAAAGTGTTTACTTGATCTTTGGACTTCAGGCTTCATACATTATATGGTTTATGCCTACATTTTGTCATTTACTACTAAAATATGAAAAACGTTTCTGTTTTAAAAATGTGTGTACACAGATTACTGTAGAAACGGAACACACATGAAATGCGTGTGTTCCAAATAGCGATCTATTATTTCCACTCTAAAACTCCAGCACTTCAGTCACTCTCAGATAATCAAAGAAGGCATGAGCTGGGAAAACTTAGTGAACGTTCTGCGGCGGTGGGGGATAGAATAGCCGGTTGCTTGCTGCTCCTCTTAATCGGCACATTTAGAAGACAAAAGAGAGGTGAGAACGGTTTTAAGGTGGGCCAGATCTATGAGTTTTTTTCGTAGACTCTGGTAATTCTAGTGTTAAGTGACAGATCCTTTCCTCAATGTCCTCTGGGGTTTTTGAAAGGAAGGGACTTTAAAATGTTTTTTATAAATTGTAGAGGTGCTATCTGAGTCTTCAGGACTGATTAATAGTTCTTCTGGAGTAGAACAAGGTGGAAGGTGAGGAAAGTTTGTGGCTTGAAAGTAGTGGAAGAATTGTGTTGAAGAGAAGTTGTATTTAAAGTATAATTGTTCATAGGATGTCAACGACATCTATTTACAAGTCTCTTAAGTGTATTGATCCCAGACAATAAATTGTGTATATGTTTTAGAGGGTGGAAAAAGGTGGTTGTCGTGTAGAGATGCAACAGACAAAAGCTTCTCTGTCTTAAAGTGCTTCCTACATTGGTTCCATATTCTGAGAGAAGGAAGAACAATTGGATTATTAGTGTAATGATGGTGGTTTGTTTAACTGGTGCACGGAGAAGGGAATATAAAGAACTACTGCAAGATTTTATTTCTATTGCAGACCAGGCTTGTGTATATTCATCAATTTGTGTTGCTGTCCAGGTTTTTATGACCTGTATATTTTCCATCCTGTAATAAAATTGAAAGTTACGTAGTGCCTTGCCCCCTCCTGATTTAGGTCATTGTAGAGACACCTTTTGGATAAGTGGATGTTTCTAATTCTAAATAAATGAAGTTATGATTGAGTGTAATTTCTTAAAAAATGATTTGTTAATGCAAATGGGGATCCTTTGAAATAGGCAGAGCAGCTTGGGAAGGATGGTCATCTTAATAATGTTGATTCTCCTTTGTTTAATTTTTCCCATGCAGACAGCAAAATTTTGTTGAAAAAGAGCTATATGTTTTCCTTGTACTATTGACTTGTAATATTTGCCCCCTAGATATTTAAACTGATCTGCTAAGATAAATGGGTGTCCAGTCCAATATTACATGCTGGAGAATTCACTGGAAAAGGCATGCTTTTATTCAAATTGATTTTAAGTCCAGATATCTTTTGAAAATCTGCTAATGTTTTAGGACTGCTGGCACAGTATTATGTGGGTCAGATATATACAGTACCATTTCATCTGTATATAGTGATATTTTCTGTTCGTCTTTCTCTGATAATCCCCTTTATCACAGATGTATTTTGAAAGTATAAAGCCAGCGGTTCAATGGCAATTGCAGAGAGCAAAGGTGATAAGGGGTGTCCTTGTCGAGTACCATGTTCTAGTTTGAAGCTGTCTGAAATAATGTTAATACGATCTCAGGCTTCTGGACTAGTTTAGAGTAGTTTTATCCATGTACATGTTTGGGCCGAACCCAAATTTGTGCAATGTGGTGAATAGGTAGTCCCATTCAACCATGTCAAATGCTTTTTTTTTTTTTACATCTAAAAAATAAGATATCTGGGATGTTAAATATAATGGGTGAATATATTATATTAAACAAACGTTGAAGGTTAGAAGTTAAGTGTCTACGTTTAATAAATCCAGTTTGGTCTTGTGATATTACAGAAGGAAGCACTTTCTCAATCCTTCTGGCTAGAACTTTGGAGAGTATTTTAACATCATTATTCAGAAGAGAGATTGGTCTGTATGATACACATTGTAGAAGGTCCTTGTTTTTCTTAGTAAAGATGGTAATTAATGCTTGGCAAAAAATATGAGGTAGTATTTATTGTCTTTAGCTTCTATAAATGTTGATAATATAATAATGGGGCTAACTTATTTGAAATTTGTTTTTATAAAATTTCCATTGGGTAGCCTCTGGCTGTTTTTCCACTTTGAAATGAGTTTATAGCATCTAGTAATTCTGAAACTACCATTGCTTTATCCAGTTCTGCAACACTAAGAGCATTTAGCAGTGGTATCTATAATGAATCAGAGAATTCATTAAATTGTGTCTTCTTTAAATTAAGCAGAATATCTGGACTTTTAGTACTATCTAAATGTAGAAGTAATATTTTTTATAGTCAAACATTTTATCTCAGTTTGTGTTTTAAATTACTTACTGCTTGTGGATTTGTTGGGCTAAGATCTTACTGGCTTTCTGTCCATGTTCATCATAACAATGTTGCGATTTAAAGATAAGCTGTTCCATTTCTTTAGTAGTCAAGAGGTTAAATTGTGATTGCAAATTGCATCTGTTCTGGTAATTTCACAGATTAACTCAGTAAACTTTCTTGGTTTCCAATTTATGTTTGTAAGAAAGATCTAAAATAATCTGTCCTCTTAAAAAATGCCTTCTGAGTTTCCCAGAGTACTGTATACCTACTGAGACTCCTAAGGGTGCATTTGTCTCAAGAAAAGAATCAATTTGCTTGGATATAAGTTCTGTAGAGTTCTTGTCAGCTAATGTCAGGGGGTTAAGACGCCAGCTATGAGGTGAGAGTTTGACAGCTTTTCTTAACAGCTTATTTAAGTACAGTAAAGAATGTGCAATATGTTAAAGGAGTAACTAAAAAAAACTATTTTATTACACTTCTGTGTAAAACTAAAACTATATCTGCTTTATAAGGATTTGTAACATTTTGTACATTTTTTGATGCACACAAAGAAATGCTCCTGTATTTGCCAAGTCCAACTAAATTCACATCCAACAAGGCAGCTTAGGAAAGCTTCTTATTTGCATATAAAGTGATTGACTTTCTCTACAGTAATGCAAGAAAGTTGATCAAGCACATTGATCCCATATAGAAGTGTGAAAAGATGAAGATGAAGAAGAAGTGTTTTAACTTTTCAAGAAATGCACCAAAAGAAAAATCATCCCACCAATAAATAAGCAGATGTAATCTTCAAGGTACTAGCTGCCTGGAGTAATTTGTTGACAGAACTGGAAATACTCCATAATTTTAAAATAGAAGCTTGAAAAAACACAAGTACTCTTTTGAAATGTACCCATGATGGATATAAGTCATTGGGAAAAGAAAAAAAAACATGGCTGCTGAGGTGCATATGCTATCAATCCACAGGTTGAGAGCTTGGCTGGAGCAGGACATAGCTTCTGTGTTGACGCTTCTAATACAACTTCGTACTTGTGCTTCAACGGTGATGAAAAGCTACATAATGGGTGTGCTGATTCCACAACTGCAAATTGCTGATTATTCCCTGTATATTGTTTCAAATATATTTTGTTTAAAGGTCTCCTCGCATTATGGTGGCAGCCTTTTCATTTTTTAGGTTAACATAACATTCTTATCTCAATAATCTAATTTAGGGTCGAAGAGCTGAAGTGTACTCAATGCTACATGGAGTACATTGAAGGAGCCAGTCTACAGTATAACCCACTCATGGGTAAAATCACACTGGCCAGTTAAGATTCACCAATTATTGTAACATATACACAGTTTGGAAAAGGGAGAAAAACCCATTTACGTGTGCAAAAGCCCATGCAAATACAAGAACAACTTGTCATCTTTATCCTGACTGCATGCAGGATTTAAGCCTAGGATTCTGAATCCAGAGCATGGAAAAGGTGCTATATAAATAAAATTTATTATTACTATTATGGCTGCAGCACCACTGTTCTATAATATTTTTGTATCTACCAAAATGAATTTCTTTAAGTTTATGTCAATTCTAAAAGCATTTTGTTGTGATAATGTGGTGATTAAAATCAATGTTATTTTGACTTATGAAAGATGCTTTCTGGATTGATGCACTCCGCTGCTTAGGGGGAAACATAATGAGATTAAATGAAGTACTAGCTTTCAGCAGACAAAATTTTCATAAAATTAAAAAATAAAAATAAATTTTATTGCATCATTCACGTATATAGATAATAGTAAAAATGTTTATAGATGTGAATTTATGAAAGCGTTAGAAATTACTTCAGGTTTTTAATGCACTTGTGAAGAATACCTCCCAGTTCCAAGACATGTGAAATGTCTCCATTGTAGGAAGTACCTTACTGCCTTCATACAACTTCAGTACCACAGGAGTGTATTTTGCCACACCAACGGCAAAACATGGTTTGATCTTTCTTCGATACTGTGGACAGTGTGATATTGGAAATAAGATGCATTTGAAATGTATTTTAGAAAAACAATCATCTTTGCTAATTTGACTTGGAAAACTTTGTTTAAAGTTATATTTGTGTTGTTAAATGTAATTGCTTGCCTTTTTAGTTTTTTTTTTTTTTTTGGTAATTAATGTATTAATTGGGAATGAGGCCTATATATACATTTTATTGTTTTCATATTTTTATTTTAAGGGAGTATTAAATGTTTAGTATTGTAAATCATTTTATTGACAGAGTAATGGAGAATAATTACCATATAGGTTGATTTTTTTTAATTGTTGTCTGACTATATAAATGTTTGAGGTAATTGTCTGTCTATGTAATTTTAAAATGTAGGGACTCTTTATGAGCCAGACCTTTCTCAGGGATATTTAATGACTTACCAGATCAGATAATATCTTTTGTTCAGGAGAGAGATGACCTGGTATGCAAGAGACACTTTACAGTTTATGATCCATTCTCTCAAGAAGAGAGCAAACCAGATGATGACCATAGATGAACTGACCAGAGAGAACTGAGGGTAACTACAAGTTTATGCGCCACCTGAAGCTACACAGCTAGCACTAGTAGGTTGAATGGTTTCAAAGCCTCATTGTATTTGCTTTTCTGTATGGGTCTAGTCATAATATTTGAAGATTAAAACTTATATCAACAACCCCAAATCAGAAAAAGTTGGGACGGTTTGGAACAACAAAAAAAAAAACAAAAAAAAAACCGCAGTGATTCTTAAATTTATCTTGACTTTTATTTCATTGCAGACTGTACGAACCCATAATATTTCGTGTTTTTCTGGTCAACTTCATTTCATTTGTTAATATACATCCATTCCTGGATTCCAAAAAAAAAGTTGGAATGGTGGCAAATTAGGTCCAGTAATAAGGTGAAGTATTTAATGAAAGAAAAGTCCAAAGTAAATTTAAGAATCACAGTGTGTTTTGCATTTTCCATACCATCCCAACTTTTTCTGATTTGGGGTTGTATAATACATGTAACTTTCTCTCCTATCTGTTCTGGTATTCTGTCCAATTCCTGGGGTTACAGATGTAAAATCAAGAAGGAAATACTGGAACTACAATAGCAATCCATCCCAACAGTGTAGTAAGAGTGTGGGATTTGGGCCGTTCTGCTAAGATCAACCTAATAAAGAGCATAAGAGGGAAGTGGGTCACTCTAGGACCCTATCAAGACAAAATATGCAGCAAAAAATTCATTTTTTTGCCTTCTCATGATAAGGTGTTATCATACCAGCACCTGTTTATTCTGTAAATAAAAGCTTCCTCCCAGTTGCAGTAAAGAAACCCAATGTGGGCATTTGGCAACACACATTTTAAAAATTTGGGGCATCAGCCACGAATACCCATTTAATTTGAAGGGGAAAAAAACACACTTGTTAGTTGCAACAGAAGCAAAAGATTTGCGAGATGTCTTTGCAGACATGAGTCCATTCATCAGACTACCAGGTAGAGGTATTTGTGGCTTTTACAGTATATGGATTCAACTTCAGAAGAGGTGAGACTACAACAAATGACTTCAGGGATCCTCACCTTTTGGAGCTTCTGGTTTACAGATGAAAGAGGAGAACATGTGAATGACAGCACCCCACTCCATTTGGGGGTGGAATTACATTTGTTACACCAGTCCTGAGAATGCTCCATACTCACACGTGTGTGACAGCACCCTATTGGCTCTAATGGTTTCAGTTAGCTCCACTGACTGCTATCTTTTAACTTTATGTAAAAGAAATTGGACTTTCAGATTCTCTACTTAGTCATTCAGTGGCTCTAATATTGCATAAATCATTTTGCTAATTCTTCTTGTTTATTTTCTGCTCCAAGTTAAATTTTTGTTGTTACCATATAAAATTAACCTTCAGTTTTGTTTCATGTTGTCTGTTTATGTATTACACCAAACATTACTGTGTAGCTAAACTGAGCAAAAGCCACATTATCTGAAGTGCTGATGACTCTCAACTGATCATGCAGATCAGTAAAAACTAGAAGTGTGCATAGACTGTAGTAATGAAATGGCAGATGTCACAAAATCATTTAACTACAGTAGTCTGGCCTGGAATGATACAAGACTTAAAAACCCATTTTGGATATTTGGAGACATGGAAGGAGTCCTAATAATCCCAGTCACCATGAGTATATTTATAGTGGAGATCGATTTAGGTGCCTTGGATTACAAACTCATAGATGGCCCAAACAAAGTTAGATTTGACCCACATCACCAAGGTCATAGAGTAAAAGGCACATGGGTCACCTAACAAAAACTATAAGATGATCAAATACATACTCGTGATCTTTATTGTTGCACACAGAAATGGTCCTGGTCTCAAGTTGTGCATATGGTAGGTGTTATTATAATGTCAAAGTCATAATCGGAGAGGGAGAAGTGCTGCTTGGTGGCTCATTGGCCAAGGTCAGGTCATTCTGGCTTGCAGTTTGCCTTAATTGTTGATTACCACAGAGCCTGTGAAGTGATATTAATTTCTTGGTATATTTCTTTATGTTTAATGTTTAGTGTGTTTTTATTCTGCAATTAGTAATGAATAAGTGCCATTTATACTTTTTTATTGCTTTAAACAAAGCAGTGTTCTAAGATCACAAGTGACTGTGAATGTCTTCTTGAACTAGAAAATAAGAGTAACAGCACAAGTGATGGTGTAGATTTTATTAGCACAGTACTCCACTAAGAAGGGTTTTAAAAAATATGAAGTAAGTTACTGAAATTATAGCATTTACAGTATTTGACATTTTTCGAAATGTAAATTCTACCATACATTAAATATAAAACTCATAGTAGAATTACTTTTTGAATATTAAATGTATGAATGTACATTAAGTGCATTATGTTATCTTAAATTTAGTGACCACAAGTCAGCTACTCTACATTTTTTTTTTGTATTGTGCATCTTGTAACCTTGCACGTTGTACTGTAATGTTGATTTTTTTTTTTTATTCTTTGCCTGTCGCTTCATTAAACTCTTCCTGAATTTCTTTTACCTACTTGTATTTGATTTCTACAGCAGCTGTTCATTTTGAGTTTCTCACATGACAAAGCTGAAATAATTTTAGACATTCCATATTTATGGCTTTTAATGGAGAGTTACCAGCTATTAAAATGTCCAATCTTCTAAAATGATTTAAGTGGCCATTTAAAGAGTTTGATTGTTGTGAATTTATAATAATGCATTACCTCTTAATTAGATTAAAATGTAAAAGAATATAACATGCTTCTAATTCTTTTTGCAAACTTAATGATTCTGTTTAACAAGTTCCCAGTTCTTTATGTATTTTTTTATGTAGACAATTGTTTTATTTTGTAGAGCCATAAAATGAAAAGAATTTTAGTAAACAATGCAAAAGGCAATTACATCTGTCCATCCACTGTTCATAGCCACTTCATCCAATTCTTTGTCGCAGGTCACAGAGTTCATAATAGCAACATTTGTCAACAATTCAATGATCCATCCATTTTTAGATGTGTTCACATGTAAAGCAAAAAAAAGCACCTACCGTCGTCGTCATGCCCATCTGTCTGTCGGTGGACTTATTTGGTTGAAATGGGGCACGCTAATCAAATACATTTGTTGGGAAAGTTCAATTTCCACTGAGATCTCTCGGATACAGCACACTGTATAATTTCTTTAAAAATATCAAAAGCTCACACTGAAAAGCATTTGTGCAGCTTCTGTTATGGGTAAATCTACTGTTTCACATTTACCTTCAGAGAGCTTACTTTAACTTGTATATCTGGTATGTGTTCCTCTGTAAAGCCAACAGGAGGTGTTATTAAATGAGTACACAGATCAGAAACCGATCAGCAGGGTTGTGTAGTTCATCTAGAAACTAATGAAATAACAGAGTATGCATGGTCTTGTGTGCATGGACTGAGTAAACATACTCAATTTTTACATTACACTTAAAACCTCTTCACTTTCACTGTCACTATAATTTATCGGCAAGGTGCCACAGTGACCTGCTATCCTTCATGGATCGTCACCAATAGTTGGGGGTACTTTCAGAAATTGTATACTTAAGAAATACAAACTATATTTACCCATAAACCATCCACATCCAACAATTAACAATACGTGTATGAATACAATTTTTTTTACTTCAGTTGAATTGGAATCTTGCTTCTATGAAAGATGCACTAATTCAGCCACCACGTGCCTATGAGGAAGAGATGGTTAAGAGCACACACTGATACAGTGCATTGCTTCACCCACCACATGACAAACCAACTTAGGACCCCAGGTTAGGACCCTAGTGCAGCCATGCAACGGGTGGCACCTCAGCACCACACTAGTTCAGATGGAATGGAACCAGTGGGAGGTTTTTATGGTGCTCTGTGTTTAACTAAATGACACTGTAAAATGCTGTTAACACATAAATTCTGTATTCTTCTAATAAATGCAATTGCTTTCCTTTGGATAAGACATATTTATGGAAGATTATTTGTGCCAAAATTAAATGCAATCCAACATGTTAACTAGATTAAAATGTATTGCATGTACATATGAGGCATTTTATTTTGGCACCGTTTTATTTAGTTTAATTTTAAATTCCTCATTTGAATTAGAGTAATGCATGTCTGGCTGACTTGCAGCTTATACAGGTATGTTGTAATACTATCATTAAAATAAAAAAAAAATTAATGAAGACGGTTACCACCATTTTCAAAAAGACTTTTAATGAGTTTCATTTGGATGGACTTATTTTCCATTCTGCCCTTAAGATTTATTTCATTTTCAGTAGGACAAAAAAAAAAAGTATTATCCCATTTCTGTGAATCTTCAGAGCCTGAAGACATCATTTGTTGTCTAGTTAAAGGTTTGGGAATATCTGTTCACTTTAAATCCAGTTTATCAGGATCCAGACCCGACCATGGTAACATTGCGTGCAAAGCAGAAGGTAGCTGTGTTTTTGAAATATATATGAATATTGGGTGATTTAATACCTCTGTTTGAAACACAGTTTTGTTTTGTCAGTTTATTCTTTCATTTCCTCTAAAGTTTGTATTTTCTTTTCCTCTAAATACTTAACCACATATGCATTTCAAAATGTTGAGAAATTAGTTCAGAGTTCTGTTTTAGTCAGCTAGAAATGTAACGCATTCCTAACTGGTCCACTTAAGACACATCAGTCAATTGCAGTTAGTTCAAAATGTAGCAGCAAGAATCTTAACTGATAATATACTGTAATTATATAATATATTTAAGGACTGTATTTCTCTTTTGTATACTATTTATGCATTATTTTTCTTACCTAATTTTAATTTCTTTTGCTTGGCATGCAATTACTTCTTTGACACCATGTAAAGCTTTCTGAGCTACAATCACTTGTTTGAAAAGGTGCTGGAAAAAGAAAATCTGAGCACATCATTCCAGTTTTAGCATCGTTACATTGGTTACCTGTGTCCTTTAAAATACTGCTAATGGTTTGTAAATAATCTTGCTCCGCCCTGTATTTTGGAATGCCTACATTTCAAGTCGATTCCTTAAATCTTCTAATTGTGGTCTGCTTATTATTACCAAGGGCTAAGAATAGAAAGTGTTGAGGCTTCCTTCTGCTATTATGCAACAAAAAACCGGTATACTTCACCAATAGAGGTGGGCCAGGCTAACACTGTGGATAATTTTTTAAAAGTCCACTTTTTAAATTTGGCCTTCTAGTAACTACAATTTAGTTCTCCCCCTAATAAACTAGATATACATAGAATTATCTTACTCTTCACGGAATCCTCAATCTTTTTAATAATCTTTACTTTTTTTCTGTTTACTTTCTGGTTCTTTTGCGGTAGCATTCTGTGCTTTCACCACCTGAACAAAGTCCTGCATAGCCACCTGTAATATCTGAATGAAAGCCGATACCAAAACCTGTCATGAGAAGCCACTGCGTCAAGATGAAACCTTGAAGAAAAAAAAAATGATAAAGAATGACTTGAGAATATCTATTTTAGGCAGAGTGCCCACTGGGGGCTGGTTGGTCTTTTGACCTGGAACCCCCTGCAGGTTTGTTTGTTTTTTTGTTTTTTTCTGTCTAGCCCATTATTTAAAGATTAAATAATAACATATTTAAGGACTCTATTTCTCTCTTGTATATTATTTATGCATTGTCTTTCTTATCTAATTTTAATTTCTTTTGCTTTGCATGCAATTACTTATTTGACATCATGTAAAGCTTTCTGAGCTACAATCACTTGTTTGAAAAGTTGCTATAGAATTAAACATTGGCATTGTTGTTCAAGCAGAACAATATGTCTTTAGCTCTTTAATAATTTTTAAGGTACAAAGCAAATATTTTTATCATTCTCCTGGATTTGCTGTAGACAGTACACTCTTAAAAAAAATAATGGTTCCTTAATGTCACTTTACTGGGTTATGTGGTTCCTCATAGAACCATTGCTTGATAAAGAAACCTTTCATTTGCAGAAGGACTCTTTGCATATGAAGTTGGTTCTTTGTTGTTTCCAACATGTGGATAAAACAGAAATCTTTAATGTATGATAGGCTACTTACCAGTATATGAACAGATCAAGAAAGTAGAATCCAAGTCTGTGTTATTCTGTGCAGTTAGAAATCAAGAATCCACTGATATTTCACAAATCTGTAATCATCTATAAATGTTTATGATTTAAATAAATAAAGGTTCTTTCCGGATCCTTCATGTGGATGGTTCTTTTCAGAATCAAAGCTGGTTCTCCTATGGCATCACTCTAAGAATGGCACTTTTTAATTTTTAAGAATGTAGGTACAGACTAAGTTGTGCTAGATTTGGCTATAACCTTCTTTATGCAGTAGTGTTAACTTGTGAAGGCAAAACTCCTGTGAAGAGTGTGGTGTCCCCTTTATCCATTTTAAATGCTGTGTGTGAATAAGCAGTTAAAAAAAAAAACACATTTTTCAATGTATCCATAAGCTTGAATATTTTGTGAATGGCTGATCACCTATATGGGCTTGCACAGTACCTGAACAGCGTGCTAGTCTTTGCACTGAACATTCTGAAAACGGTTTTGTGGAAATATATAAATAAACCCTCACGTTCACTGAGAAGATAGAACCGTAACAGTTAATTAGTCACTCCTTTTGCCCCCACCATTTACTGTATTCTCCTCATAAGACCTTTAAATTAAAAATACATCCTCAGTCAATAACATACGTTTACTGTGAAATCTTCTGCAACAGCAGTTCGTCTAGTTGATGAATGGATTTGGTTCTGCTTTCTTATTTGGTGGTAATGAATGTTGTTTGAAGCTTAAGAATGTGACAGCAAAGCCTTCTAGTGTGTCACTTCATGTGGAGTTTGTAATTCTTTCCTCTGCAGCATCTTTTTGGCTTGCACACTTCAAAGTGATTTATTTACATATATATATAGTTTTGTCAATCCCTATACCCACGTGCCCTTTGACTTGCATTTGTGGACTATAATCTTGTCGCATCCCTTTACAAGCAGAAAAGAATGCTTTTGATTTAAATAAGTTTGTGCAGTCTTTCAATATTCCTTGTCTGTGAAATAATAGATCACTGCCCTGCTGTTTCATTTTACTGGCCTAAGCTGCCAGTGAGTTTGTGTCAAATGTATATAAGAAACAGTCAATAGTAGCAGACGTAAGAAAAAAATGACTTAGAAAATAATACTCTTAACATATTTTGCTTTAGACAACTGGCAACAGTACTGCCCTGTTGAGGGCCACTACTTGTACCACACGCAATGCTGCAGGGATAGGCTCCCCTACAATTTGAATTAAACATATTCAACATTAAAGATTAATTCACTTTCTTGCAAGATTGATATACTCTGTGTTTAAAATAAAATAACCTACTGGAAGTGTAAGGCTTTTTTTTTTTTATTATTTTAACATTTACAAGTATATTTATTATACCAGTTAACAGATCAGCGAGAACATGCCAGCCTTGTCCTGCATTGTGTAATGCATTTTTACATCACCATCAAGCAGAGTAATTTCCTTTATGTGTCTTTAGTTGATTGATGTCATTCAGATGAAACAAATGCTACAGTTACAAGTGGTGGGTTTTGGAGTGAGGAATTGTATTCTGCTAAGCCCCCTTCTCACTGTGCTGTCCAGGAGGTGCTTTATGTTTGCATGAACATTTTTCCTAATTTTTACCATGCATAAAGCACTGAATTAAATGTGAAATACAGCACGGTGAGTCGTTTAATGTTCAGACTGGCAGTTGATTAATTGGAGAGCAGTAATTGAAGAGTGCAGGTCAATTTGTTATCAGCTTTTATAAATACTGGCTTGTCAGTATGATTTTATTCTGAGGATAAATAATCCCAGCCATGCCGTCTAGTGCCTGTCACTTAATATTACTCACGCAATATAAGTGTAAAGAAAAGCAAAGAGCAATACACGAGAAGTGGTGATGTGAAAGTCTTGGGTGTCGTTTACAGACAGACCCAATAGAGAACTGCAGACTGCTAAAGTGAACCATGCCATTCTGTAGGCCGGCCATCTTGTCGTATGTGTGATCTATCCAGAGGCATCAAAATTAAGGTTACGTCAGGCCAGTTTTATAAACTTGTGAAGTTTTTTTGTTAAGTTTTAAAAAAACTTAAATATCATGTGAATGTGAACATATTGAATATTTTTTCAAAATTCTCACACAGTTTGCTTTTAATATAAACAGCAGGTCCATCCATTATTCAACCCACTTAATTCAATTCTGTAGTAGCCTGACAAGTTTGGACAGATGGAAGATCCTTCCATACTGGAGCACATCCGTGCACATACGCACAATAAATCCTAAGAGAGCCAATTGCAGTGTGAGAGTCCTGGAAAAATCCATCTATTTAGAGTAAATGCTAGAATATGACCTGGAACTTTGAGGCAACGGCGCTAACACCACCTGGTCATCCACACTGCCTACCAATGGGTTATTCCATATAAAATAAGACATGCATATTCCAAAAGCAGTGTTACATTTGTTTGAAATCAGAATTTCTAATCAAATCATTTGATAAAATTAAGTCAAATTAAATTCTATCGAATTAAATTAAACCATCAAATAACATGATTCAAATGTAGTTTTGTTAAATTTGACTTGCTTGTATGAAATGTTATTTTATTTTAATAAATCCAATAAAATAGCAACACTAGAGATGCACAGTCTCTCTGGCATGGCATCCAAACCCTCACTAATTACAAACCCCCACCACAGACCTGTGAAGGTGACATCACACTGCTTAATTGTCTAAATGACTTCTTTGGCCGTTTCGAGACACAAAAGAGCACAACGGCACAGAAAACCATTCCCCTCCCGGGTGAGCAGGCCATATGTCTGGCCCTAGCCAGCGTGAAGAGAACCCTCTCTAGGATCAACCCAAGGAAGGCAGTCGGACCAGACAACATACCTGGTCGTGCTTTGAAGGATTGTGCTGAGGAGCTCAAGGATGTCCTTGCTGACATCTTCAACATCTCCCTGGATCAAGCTGTTCTCACATGTTTTAAAGTCACAACCATATTCCTGTCCCTAAGAAGCCCCTCCCATCTAGCTATAATGACTATCGGCCTGTGGCACTGACTTCCACCATCATGAAATGCTTTAAGTAGCTGATTATGCAGAGCATTAAGTCCATTCTTCCCTCCTCCCATGACCCGTTTCAGTTTGCATACAGGTCAAACAGGTCCATAGAGGATGCCATTTCTGCTGCTCTCCATCCAGCCCTCACTCACCTGGGGCCTCATGCATAACGCCGTGCGTAGAATTCGCACTATAGCATGATGTAAGCACAAAATCCGAAATGTGCTTACGCACAGAAAAATCCAGATGCAGGAATCTGTGCGTTCGCCAACTTCCGCATTCTTCCGCTACATAAATCCCGCTCAGCATGGAAATAAACGCACGTGCACGCGCTTGCTGTCCCGCCCCAACTCCTCCCAGGATTATGCCTCTTTGAATATGCAAATCAATATAAATAGCCCTTAAGCCCAGCGTTCTATGAAAAGGCAATGGCAAACGTACAAGGAAAAATAGAAGAATTTCAGCGAATACCAAATGGAGGCAAAGAAAAACGTACTATTTGCTGGTTTAAACAGTTATATAAGCAACAAAAGGAAGTTGATCGAGTGATATAGCGTGTCGGAGAAACTCGAAAGCTCAAATTCACAAAGTCGCACAGTGCCCGAAATAAAAAAAGCTGTCACATATCAAGTCGGTGTGAAAAGGCGACTCATAGCCCAACGTCTGAGTGTCATATGAAAGCTTATTAGGGTATAGTGAAAAAAAAGGCACACAGTGGGGAAAAAAGCACGAAATGTCAACTTTAATCTTGAAATTTCCACTTTAATCACATAGTTTATTTTGTCATTAAAGTAGAACATCATAAACTTCATCTTAAAATCGTTTAATTTACTAGCTTCTCAAATCCCAACGTAACTAAAGTAGCATGTTAAATGCTTTGTTGTGTATTTGATCTTATATGTGCTCTATATGCCTGAATCATTACGTGCTCTTCCTCCGACAGGACACAGAATTCATTACGTTCGTAATATTACAGCTCTCTGAATAATTAAACTACTGAGAAGTATACGTGATATTATTTTCATGATGATATGTGTTAAAGCATGTTATTAAACATGGGAACATGGTGGCGCAGTGATTGTTCATGTCTTACAGCAAGATGCTTGCTGCGCCATACGCGACCTTCAATGAAATGCTTTATTACAGAAGTACTGTCTTTTTCAAATGTACTAATCCCCAATTCCTGCCCTTACTTTTCTTTCTCCAAATACCCAATCGCCACACAATCAGCTCTGTATAAGATGTTAAGCCATCTGTAAGCTTAGAACGCCGATTCTTCAAAACTTTTAAGGAACATAGAAATATCTTCCTAATGTTTAATTATTCTATCCATCTATCCTTCCAGTGTCACACCAGCCACAGCATGAAAACAGCGCGAGGCAGGAACAAACCGTGAACGAAGCTCAAGCTCGCTAGCACCGCGGCACCGTGTAGTTAAAGTTTTATCGGTATAATATAATCAACATATTTTGCTGCATTTCATCTTAAAAATGATGTCGTCATCATATGTAAATACACGCTTTATAAGGTGGCTCAGGTTGTGCAATATTATAACTATCATAAGTATAATTACCTCACGGTAACTTGCAAGTACAAACAGTTCTACAAGGAGCACTTGATGGACTGATTGAGTGCGTGTATAGTTCTTGGGATGAAACTGTTTGTGAACCATTATATTGTTACAGGTTAATTACAATCAGATGCATTAAATTTATGAACGATATGTGGTTAATTTCAGTGTATTTGATAAAGCCGCCATCGTGGATGTGGATCTAAGAAAGGGTAACCACACAGGAACAGTAGCACTGCTTTGACGCTGGGTGCCGGCAGTCTGCAAAACCGAGCGGAGAACTTGCGTACGACAGGGTATGAGGTACCGTGGAAAGTGTGTGGCTTTACGCCAAGTGTAGGTTTTATACATCGCGATTTGAACGTGGAAACGTTCTTACGCAACATTTCTGTGCGTACGCATCGTTTATACATGAGGCCCCAGGACTCAAAGAACTCCTTGAATGTTGTTCTTAGATTTTAGTTCAGCATTCAATACAATCATTCCCCAGCAGCAAATACAAAAACTCAGCCATTTGGGACTCAAGACCTCTCTTTGCAACTGGGTGTTGGACTTTCTTACAGGGAAGCCACAAAATGTGCGGGCCAGCAATATCACCTCTAAGACCGTCACGTTGAGCACAGGGGCCCCACAAGGGTGTGTGCTCAGCCCATTGCCCTTTACCCTGCTGACCCACAACTGTGTACCAATATACAGTTCCAATCACATTGTCAAGTTTGCTGATGATACAACCGTGGTTGACCTCATCACCAACAATGATGAAGCCAACTACAGGAACGAGGTGAGTCAACTGGTCCACTGGTGTAAAGACAACAATCTCTTCCTGAACGTGGGAAAGACCAAAGAGATTGTGGTCGATTTCAGGAGAGGTCATTCACAGCACCCCCCACTGACCATCAACGGTGCAGCTGTGGAAAGGGTGAGTAGCACCAAGTTCCTGGGGACATACATTTCCGAGGACCTCTCCTGATTAGATAACACCACATCACTGGCCAAGAAAGCTCATACCCGCCTCTACTTTCTACACAAACTATGAGAGCACAAGTTCCACCCCCCATCATGTGCTCTTTCTTCCGGGCCACAATCGAGAGCATCCTCACCAGCTGCATCTCTGTGTGGTATGAAGGCTGCACTGCCTCCTGTAGGAAGTCCCTGCAATGCATAGTGGATACAGCCAATAAGATCATTGGTGCCCCACTGCCCTCCCTCAAAGACATTTTCCACACCCCTCTCACCCATAGAGCCATCAGCATTGCTGGTGACTTCTCCCACCCCTTACACTCCCTTTTTAGCCTTCTCCCCTCAGGGAAAAGGTACAAAGAGCCTCTGGGCCCACTCCACAAGACTGTCTAACAGCTTCATCCACCAAGTTGTCAGGATGCTGAACTCTGTCCACTACCTTCACCCCTTGACTGCTGAGTGCATCATTGGCAGCTCTCTACCCAGTCTGCAGGAGATCTACACCTCACGCTGCCTTCATAAAGCCACTAGCATCATGGCTGACCCCTACCACCCCTCCCACCAATTGTTTACTCCTCTTCCATCTGGAAGACGACTCTGCAGCATCAGGAGCAGGTCTGCGAGATTGTGCAATAGTTTCTTTCCCCAAGCAGTCCGGCTCCTGAACACCATGCTGCCCTCCTCCACACTGGACTCTTTACTCCACACACTCTCTGGATTACATAATACTACTTAATACTGTATATGTTTTTTAGTTACAGTAATCCCTCGCTATATCGCGCTTCGCCTTTCGCGGCTTCACTCCATTGCGGATTTTATATGTAAGCATATTTAAATATATATCGCGGATTTTTTGCTGGTTCGCGGATTTCTGCGGACAATGGGGCTTTTAATTTCTGGTATATGCTTCCTCAGTTGGTTTGCCCAGTTGATTTCATACAAGGGACGCTATTGGCAGATGGCTGAGAAGCTACCCAGCTTACTTTTCTCTCTCTCTTGTGCTGACTTTCTCTGATCCTGACGTATGGGGATTGAGCAGGGGGGCTGTTTGCACACCTAGACGATACGGACGCTCGTCTAAAAATGCTGAAAGATTATCTTCACGTTGCTATCTTTTGTGCAGCTGCCTCCTGAAACGACATGCTGCATGATGCTTCGCATACTTAAAAGCTCGAAGTGCACGTATTGATTTTTGATTGAAAAACAAACTCTCTCTCTCTCTCTCTCTCTCTGTCTGCACCTTCTCATTTTTTTTTTTTTTTTACTATAATTGGCTTTTGCACTACTGACTATTGCACATTGTACACAGGTCTACTTTACAAGTTCTAAAGTTATTTATCTTATATGTTATATTTTTTATATTATATTTTATTGTACTATGAAGATGAGAGAGAAACAGTATTTCAGTTCTCCTGCATGTTGTGAACATATAGTGAATTGACAATAAAAGGCTATTTGATTTGATTTGAAAATGTTTAAAAAAAATCAGGATTTCTGTGAGGTTCCATTTAGCACAAATACAAACACCCCACTGAAAAGTACTCTGGCTCAACCACTGCACATTAACACACATGCATTTTATGGTGTGCTTTTGTCAAAACAGCTGTGTTGTGCTTAATAGTCCCTTAATTTAACACATACTGGCTATTAGTTAACAGCTGAAATATTACGGAAGTTGTGGCCTTGGGTGTATTGTACGTGAGACTTTTCAGGGAACATCCTAGATACGTGTAAGTACACTCTTGAAAGTAAAGGTACCAGAGTGGTCCTTCAGAACGATGCCATGGGGGAACTATTTTTGGTTCCCAAAAAACCCATTCATATGAATGTTCCAGAGAAAATCTTTAATTATTTAGATTTGTAACAGGCTCCATACAGTAAGTAATCATGAACAGATGCTAACAGATCTGTAAAATGTCAACGGCTCACACTTTTAAAAGGACTGTCACTACATACAATAACAGAGGTTAAATCCAGGTTTTCTTAAACAAAGTCCTGCTATGTAGCCTACCATACATTAAAAATTTCGTTTTTTTTCTACATAATAGAAAGTTTCTCAAAGTACAAAGAACCAACTTGGTATGCAGATTACCCTTCCCGGCATGGAATGGTACTTGGTCAAGCAATGGTTCTAAGAGGAATCACACAACCCAATAAAGAACCATCAAATGCCATTAAAGAACTAGCATTGTTAGGAGTGTACAGCACTTCTGCTGTTGCTCTGCTGGGACGTTGTCATCGAAAACCTTTGTTGTTGTCTCTGCTCTTAACACAAGAAACTGTTCAACAAAATCTGTATTCAGTGCAAATGTTACAGATGGAATCTTTGAAATAAAGAAGAGGTATACTGTACATTCCTCACATTTGCATTTATGTAATTTAATTGCGGGCTGTTTATATTTGGCATGAACTGTTTACCATTCTGTGTACAGTGACTGCATTTCACTGTACTCTTTATCCGGTTTAATATTTCATGATATATGTCCTTCAGTATTGATTTTATACATTTTTAAGACTAAATTGTGTTATAGAAGGCATCTCACACACTGTAAACCCAAACAGTATTGCAAAATCAGAAAGACTGTAAATACTACAATTAAATTCTCCAAACCCAACAGTAAATTATTGGTTATTCTGAACTAGCATGTCATTTTTAATATAATAGGGCTCATTATTTTTGAGAAAACAGTCGTATTTCAATTATAATTTTTAAGTAAATGGCACAAGTATGCTGACGTCATTGGTGTCACTAAATCCTTGCGCCATTCTGTCCAACTTAATCAGAAAAAATCAGGAGTGGTCTCCCCTAGACTTTCTCGTATACTCAGATATAGGGATGGATATTTGAGGAGTAAGCCACAAGACAATGATCATATTTTTATATTATGTACATCAAGAACCATCCATCCATATCCTAAGTACAGGGTCATGGGGGTACACTGGAGCCAATCCCAGCCAACACAGGGCGCAAGGCAGGAAACAAACCCCGGGCAGGGTGCCAGTCCACCGCAGGGCACACACACACACACACACACACACACACACACACTAGGGACAATTTAGGATCGCCAATGCACCTAACCTGCATGTCTTTGGACTGTGGGAGGAAACCGGAGCACACCCACACAGACATGAGGAGAACATGCAAACTCCATGCAGGGAGGACCTGGGAAGCGAACCCAGGTCTCCTTACTATGAGGCAGCAGCGCTACCACTGCACCACCATGCCGCCCCACATCAAGAACCATCAACAACAAATCTAATAAATAATATATTGAACAATTATTATAAAAGAAAAGCTGAATAAATTGGACTGCACAGCTGTATGAAGAAAAGGTAAACTACTATTTCTTGATAATGGAAATAGCCCAGAAGTTGATAGAAATCTACATTTTGTACCCAATACTTGTATGCAAAATTTGGTTGACCTAAGTGAAAGCGTACTCAAGTTATCATGTTTACATACACACACACAGACATAATTCCAAAAATGGTATTTTCGGACTCGGGGAGGTCTAAAACGTCGAGATTCATCAAAATCTAAAAATGGAATTTTTGGAGGATTCCAATACTTTCCCTATACTTCATATACAAGAAAGTAAAAAGTATCAAACTTGGCTGTTATTTGCAAGACAAGAAGTTTTGACAAAAGTGGTAAGTGTTGCACAAAAAACATTATGAAAACATTATTTGTTCTTTACATTGACACTTATTGATGATGTACAAATGTGAAAGGAAGAAAATGTTTGAGTGTTAGACTGTTTACATTCAAATTTTATTTTTGACTAGAGTGCACTATCTGAAGTTAAAGTTGCTTCCCGCTCATTTATGAGATTTACACAGAGCTAATTAGCGGTACCAAATGGTGTAAAGGTTCAATTATTTATTATATGAAGAGGTGTTCAATGGGCTGTTTAAATAACAATTTCACTATCAGTGCAATGCTCCATGTACAAATCTAGTCATTTTCAAGGTTGCTTCCCACTCTTTTCTGAGACTTTCTCAAAGCTAATTGGTAGTCCCTGATAGAGTAATGTTAGCTTGCTAGTTAATGTTTATAAAGCAATGTGCATAATATGGTAGTCACGGGGGTATGGTACCTAATAAATTTCATCGACACCCTGAAAGTTTGAAAAAGTAAAATTATAGGGAATCTGGGGGGTGAAATGTTAAAAATTTATGATATGATGGTTGACTCAGTGCCTGTTACTGAGTTTGCGAGGAAATATTCTAGCAATATGAGAAAGCTCTATATAAGCTGAATTGAAAGGCAGTGCTCAGCTAGCGAGGGTGGCGTCACATGCTGGACATGAAGAGATAAACATGTGGTACCTTTATTGATAATAATATATTTCTCTTTCTTTTAAAAATGTTATTTTTGGTTGTTACGAGTATAAAGGTAATGCCTTCTTCCTTATAAATTTAATTTTACTTTTAGGAAATTTTCATAATTATGCATGCAAATTCACAGAGAGAAAAACTCATTTTATATTTGTGTGAAGGGAATAAAACATTACAGTTTCTTTATCTTTAAATACAAAAGCAGTTAAAACATTGTAAGTGTGTTTAACCTATAGAGTATTAACTAGAGTATTTTGAATCCCCTCATGATTTTAAAATTTTTCTTTCTGTCTTATTTTTGTGTTTTAATATCCTAGAATGACAAATATATAGTAATTTGCTGCTATGTATAAATGTAATTTAGCATGTTTCATTCCTTAACTTAGGTATTGTACGTGAATGATTAATCTTTAAATAAATCAATAAAATAAAAAGCATGTAGTAGCAGGATGGGTGGAACTAGATGTTTGAATAGGAGCAACGTGATTGTAATTAAAGAGACCACATCCTTTCAGTCAGGATGGTTCAAGAAAGAGGGCAGAGATTTAAACTGAAGCCCCCACATGTCATTAGTGTTTGTCTGTATAGGATATCATCTCAATGATGGGGAAGAGTGTAACAGGTGATGCTGATACTGTAATGCAGCTTAGGCCAATTGTATTGTGTTCTAAATTGGTATCAATTTGCAGGCATTCCTGGGACCCTTAGAAATGAGAATGTCAAATCATCTGTCTCAATAGGCTCTTATAAAGCAATTTTTTTGTTATTGTATTTTGTTATTTCTGTTATTGTGAAATAAACAAGTCTGATATTAGTATAAACCTTTGGCAGTGCAACTGAGAGGACTTAATTCCAAGCAGCCAGTAGCAGTGCACAGGGACTGATGGGTGGATGCACAACATGACATAATTGTTGCCAGGTCTGCTGTTTTCCCCACTTAGTTGAGTTATTTTTGATTGGCATCCATGGGGGGAAAAAGGGCTTTTGTAGGTTGTGGCTTTTTGGGCTACTTTTTTTCTTTAAAACAATGCAGTATTTAGGCTATTTTTCAAACCTCAATTCTCCATGTTACTACCATGTTTTCCATCCATCCAGCACCTGTTCCCCTGCTAGTATACAGTACACACATACTAAAACCTCTAAAGGAGACATGGCATGAAATAGTATATGTCCATTCCATCACTCTCAAATCTCCTAGGGGCTTCAATGATATGTACATAATCCATTGCTCTTAATGCTTAAGTTTGTCCTGATGTATCTGAAGCATTCTGTGTTGAGATGCGTGGGAGCGCTCCCTCCAATGAAGATGATGCAGACGGGCACGAGACAAAACTTGAATCCACTACAACAGTAATACAAGACAACCACATAATATCCACACAGGCAAACTGTGACAGTGATGACACACAAACAACGGTACTCCTTCTATGTTTAGCAGGCTCTCTTTTAAAGTTACCGCCAGCACTTCTTGTCCCTAACAGCCCCTACACCCGTTGCAGACATCCAATGAGGGCAATGCCCTTTGAGCCGGCAGGGAAATGGAAGTCCATCAAGTTGTAGCTCTGCTACAACTAAGCACTAGAGAATAAACAATCAATTTCTTATGACATTGTCCAAAACACAGTCCAATACAACATTTGCGGATGATGAAGAGAATGCTTGAGATGCCTGAATCATATGAAAGTTTTATCCTACCGTGTTGCAGTTGTTGTGAGAAGGTCTGTAGAAGTTGGAAGTGCTCCCCAGATGAAGACTTTTACCAGCTCAGACGAAATTACACAAACAAACAGGCATCGGACAAGCATTTAAAGCCAGAATGGAACTGTTAATCCAAGAATGATTGTAATTGTAATTCAGTAGTGAGTGGTGCCTAGAACCAAATACACACAGATTATCATGATCCTCTCAGCATCTTTTTGGCTTCGTTTTAAAGGGACCATTTAATTATCCTTCTTTCCAGCAACCCCTGCGCCCTTTGGATGTGCCCGATGCTGTAATACTTCCTGGGCTGTTGAGATTAGTAGACCATTTAAATAGTGGTGGTACAATACTTAGTCAGTCACTCATTCCATCAGGGGCATGCTGCTTTATTACTCTGCATCTGTTTTTGTATAACATATGTAACGTAAATAAGATCAAGATTAAAATTTAAAAAAAGATGCAGACAGGACTCGATCCATAGTGCTGCTGAAATTATAATTGGCCATGCTACCATATACTGCATTCTCTAACCAACACAGACCAGCAGTAAAATGGCCCTATCGAACTAATATATACAAAACATCATTGTGGTTTTCTCAAATTTAAAAAAGTAAATTAAATTAACTTTTCAGTTAGGCTGGATTTTTCTGAACCTTGGGGCCATTGAAATGAATCCATTGGCTAAAAAAAAACATTTTTCTTCTTCTCTAAATAGCCAGGAATTTTTTGTCAGTGTGAGAGTTAATCCATGTTTTATCTTTATATATACTGTAGATATTACAAAGTTTTACTGTCAAATAATGCAAAGAGTACGTGACACGTGTTTTGCCCGTAGTTGGGCTCATCAGGGGGTACACACTCATCTACACCCCTCTCGGGGATTGGACATCAGTGTCAGAAGCGAAGCCTCTATACTGCACCACGGCGTGTGGTTTGTTTATTTGAAAGCCTGGAGATCGGAGTAATTACATTCATAGCATTCGTTGTCTGAGTCCCGATCTGATTGTATGGGTGGTTACCTACCAGGTAGATATACATTCTGATATAGATAGATATACATACTGCTATACAGCTCCTGGGCCCTAGCTGGGATAGTTCTGTGTGCAGTCTTGTTCGCCCTCTGTTGATGTTGGGTTTCTTCTTGCTTTGTCTGGTAGTCTAAATGCACACCATTAGACTGCATGAGAATTCAGTATGTATATGTGCGAGTGTGCGTGCACTAGCATACACTTTCATGAAATGTCAAGTGCTCAAGTTAGTTCCTTTATTGTTTCCATCAGTGCTGGAATAGACTCTAGTGCCTTGAGACACCGACAAGATAAAACTGAAATTAATAAACAAATGAATCTTGATAAACCATCCGTCCATGTTCTGTTCAATTGAAGGGTCAGATTGATCTGTGCAGAACTTAATGCAAGATAAGAACCAACCTTAGGCTGGCCACACTCACACACAAGTACTCCCTTCAAGCGACTCCTATTTACTGTAGAATTGCCAGTCAAACTGCTCTTTAGGATGTTTGAGGAAGTCCAAAAGCAGAGTGAAAGAATGTGCAAACTCCATACAGATGTCGGCTGGGTAGGATTTGGACCCTAATTCATAGAATTTGTGAGTAAACACTCCCTTTCATTCTTTTTTAAATTGAAATATTTAATTTGAACAAATCAAATCTTATTAGGCAGCCTGGCATCAGCTGATGGCAGGAGCAAGAGTAGCTGGAGAAGCAGAAGTGAGATGCTCTGCGTCTCCTTTTCTCTCGTCTATTAAGCTCTTTTAATCTTTATTCCAATTAGAATAGTAAGTGTAATGTGGCTCAGGAAACACTGAAAAGAGTGAATCACCAGGGGACTGGCTAACCCCTCGACTGCTGTCTTGGTTTGATCTTCTCAAGCATTTCTCTGCAAGACAAAAAATGAATATTGTGCTTGCTTTCTTTTTTTAGTTGGCATCATTTTCTTTCCTTTCTATTTACTTTTTCATTGCCAAAAACTGTCCCAACAGAAAACAGCCACCTTTGTTAAAATATTTATATATATCTTATTGTCTTATAGTGTATTAGTGATGAAGGTGGTACACAATCGGAAGGTAAAAGGCATGTTGGATGGTCAGGTAGCTTATTGAACAAACTTTGCATTGTCATAGCAGGTTTTTTCAATGTCGCATAATGAATACAAATCTACCTGTAATATTTGTCTAATAATGTAAATTGTCCCTGTGTAAGTTGTTGCGATACGTAGGTGAGTGTGTCCTGCCATGAAGTGATGGCCCATCTAGGTTTGGTTCCCACATTTGCATGTATTATCATTGGGATATGGCCCAGCTCCTCATGATCCTGAACTGAAAATGGAGTGTTGCATTGCCAAAACAACTTCTGGTATGGTGTATTGACTCCTTTATCACAATTTATTTTTGCATAAGGGGATTACTTCCGGACAAGAGCTGCTACCACTCAGCACCTGCAGACCAGATTTGATTTTCAACTTGGTCACTGTCTATATTGAGTTTGCATGTTTTCCATGCTTCTCTCCATATTTCTTTCTGGCATCTCACTGAGGATTGTTTCCTGCTTTGTGCAGGATTTTGCAAGGATATGCATTGCTTTCTATGACCCTAAAGTGGAGACAGAAGTATCAAGAAAAGGATGGATCTCAGGTGAAAAGGTAATGTTCTTTATGCCCTGTCTAAAGCAGTTTTTTTATGTATAATAGCCTCCATGTTTTGGATGTTATTGATATTTCTAGTATTTTGATCTTTTTATCACTAAACAAGGTAATCATTAATGCTACAGAACTTGCATAACTCTTTTTGGCTACTGAATCTAAGAATAATGACGAAAACCATTCATCTGCCTCCATTGATCTGTCCTATAGTAAGGCGATTCTAAATCCAAGAATTTTACACAAGTGCCATGATGCTCAAAGGGTGGCAGTTTGCATTATCAAGTCCATAGTGATATTTTCAAAGGGAATCTCTACAGTGGCACATTTGGGTGAAGTTGGGCCTGGTGCTGTTCATGTGAGAAAATGGCATACCATACTGGTGATAATACTTGGTCTCTGTTTCTAGTTGCAGATTCCATAAACACAAGGCTTCCAGGGAAAAATTTGAACTCACAACTAGGAAGATTTCACCACAATTCTGCCATAGTAAGCCTTCATGTCAAACTTAAAAAGCTGTAGTAATAAGTGGCAAATTCTAGAAGACATGCAGCTGTTTTCAAAAAGAGTTGCCGTTTCCATGTTTTAGCCACATATTTACCCGTGAGAGTGATGCGGGCATGTAATGCATTGTAATATTGTTGTTCTGTTTCAATCTTGGTGCAAAATGGCCATCAGATTTTGCATTGCAGCTTTTTATAAGCCAGTATGACTGTTATTGTCAGTTTGGAGGTTTCTTTCTTCAGTCAGTTCCTCACTTGTGGCTACATTGCTGTGCTGGACTAGTGCATCCTTCACCCCTTTCTGCCATCTCTTTCCCTTCCTCCTCTTTTGCTTTTGTTATCACTTTCTCTTTGTGCCAATGTCGTCCTTTCCTACAGTACTCCCCTCTTTCTGCTTTGGCAGGCATTTGTGCTACTCTAAGCTTTTTCATTCTGTCTGTCTTCCACCAGCAGTAGATTTATCACTTTCATGGCTTTCCCATACTAGCGGGTGCCCCTGGGAGCTTATTGAGCCAGTCACTGCGGATAACATAACCAAGGAATGCACCAGGCAAATGAAGATACTAACAAAGCAAGGGGTAGGTGCACAAGTGTAGCAGTGCTATTATTAAAGCCATCCGGAACAAAACAGTGTCCAAATAAAAAGTGTAGTGCTTCATCCATTATAAATAATAAAAGAATCCATAAAAAGAAACCAGTGTTCAGTGGAGGTTAAAACAGTCAGTAAATAATCCTTTTAAAGTGGAGGTTAAAATCTCACAGGCAGGAAAACACGTAATTTTAAAACTGAGTGCCCAGTGAAACCCTTTGTAAATATTGTTTCCTCTGCCTATCTCTGCTGCAGAGGCCTTGCAACATAGCAGACACCCATCAGACAGACACAACCATCCATCTGCAACCACTGGTCCAGGTTTCTACTGCCCCATTGCATTCAGCAGGTCTCCCAAGGCAGGCCTCACTCCAAGGCTCAGGTCCCTGTGGTCATCCTTAACCCCAGCAGGGCTCCCCTTCCAAGCCTCCCAAACTCCTGCTGCCTTCCCGGACTTACACGGTAGTGAGCACCTGGTCACTCCAGCTCCCTAGAAATGCTCAGTTGGAGGGGAAACCTTCAGCCCCTGAGCGTCGGCCCAAAGGACTTCCTCCCGTCTACATGCCTTCTCTCTCTCGCACTGGCTGTCTCTGCCTCCTGCCTCTCTCTCTCCATTCTTTAACCTCCATGTTTCTGTATTTTCCTTTTCTCCCTCCTTTCATTTTCCCCTTCTGTGTCTTGCAGGCTCCTTTTATTCAGCTACCTAATAAGGCAGGGGTGCGAGGAGCTGTGCCCTCCGCGGCATCATCAAGGTACCTGACTGATCCACCTGCCTCCACACATGTATGTGGCATGGTCAGCCAGTACCTCAATTAACCGCAAAGCAAATCGCACATGCACACAACCATGCCCAACTGGCACCTTCATTTTCCTGGGGTCCAATCATTTATTTAAAAATGAACCTCTGATTTCCTACCCACTGATTTCCTACCCCTACCCATCATGTGTCTGATATTGTTCTCACAGCAATCACTCTTTTAGTTTGGCGGCTCCTACTTGCTCAAATGATTTCATTGGGTCTGTCCCGTAGTGTTCACATTTAAACTCGCCTTTCTGTAATGGTGATTTTTCCGTACTGATCTGGATACTCTTGCACTGTTAATTTTAAAGTGCACTGTTATTTGCTTTGTGAAACCACTAGTGATGATGCTCCATTAAGGGCCCCATTAAAAAAAAAACCTCATTTGGTCAGCACATGGTGGCACGGTGGCGCAGTGATATCGCTACTGCCTCTCAGTTAGGAGACCCAGAGTTTGCATGTTCTTCCCATGTCTGTGTAGGTTTCCTCCGGGCGCTCCGGTTTCCTCCCACAGTCCAAAGACATGCAGGTTAGGTGCATTGGCGATTCTAAATTGTCCCTAGTGTGTGCTTGGTGTGTGGGTGTGTGTGTGTGTGTGTGTGCCCTGCGGTGGGCTGGCACCCTGCCTGGGATTTGTTTCATGCTTGTGCCCTGTGTTGGCTGGGTCTGGCTCCAGCAGACCGCCGTGACCCTGTAGTTAGGATATAGCAGGTTGGGTAGTGGATGGATGGATGGATGGTCAGCACGTGACTTTCCCTTTATAAGGCTGTGCTTTCAGGAGTAAAATATTTCAAACCAATAACAATACAGAAGATTCATAGCTTTTAGAAAGAATATGGAGTATAATTGCAGAATATACTAAGTCTGTGTATTAAGGTGCAAGGTAGCATGGCCTCACAGTGAAGCTCACAAATCCATTTTCCCTGGGTTTGAATTCCCCACCCAGTAGCTGAATTTGTGAAGTTGACACACTCTTCCAATGTCCGCATTGGTTTTATTTCTCACATCCCTAAAGATGTGTGTGTTAGTTGGCCATTCCAAACTGACCCTGTGAGTGCGGTTGTGTTGGTGAGTGGGCCTGTCCAGTTATTTGCTTCCTTCAGCCAAGTGCTGCTGGTATGGTCTCCACATTCCCTTCGACTCTGAACTGAATTAAACTTTTTTGAGAATATTATGTCTGATTTTGTGCAGTGCTGCTTTACCTCATAACTCAGAAAGTATTGTCTGTCTCCTGGGTTTGGTTTATAAGTCCTGATGTGTTGATAAGGATTCTAAATGAAAGAAGAAGCCAGTTCAGTGTGACCATTTGAAGGTCCATGTGGTCATTGTGTCATCATGACTTTAGAGGCCATTTTCGGCATCTCGTATTATCTGTTAAAACTGTAAGACCACAAATAAGGACGTTGTACTAACCATTTAGGAAGTAATGACAGGCCGGGAAAGCATTCTGTTTATAAAATAGAGAGGTGGACAGGATAGCAGTGTTGTATGAGTTTTGGTTGCAGCAGATATGCAAGATTCAGAGTGCAGGGAGCTCTCAATCAGGACTTCAACCTGGTGAGGAAGGATGATTGGAGCACTTTTAAATATCTGACATGAAGTGAGGTAAGCCTAAGAAATGATTGAGTTAGGTAAGTGTTTAGCAGGAGGGGTTTAGCTGTCACTTAGGAACTGATGCCACTGGAGCAGGCTGTGAACTCATCTG
Organism: Erpetoichthys calabaricus; assembly: GCF_900747795.2. Taxonomy (NCBI): domain Eukaryota; kingdom Metazoa; phylum Chordata; class Cladistia; order Polypteriformes; family Polypteridae; genus Erpetoichthys; species Erpetoichthys calabaricus. The sequence continues at coordinate 155,790,429 of NC_041395.2, forward strand.
TCTTCATGAGTGGTCAACTTAAAGAGCTATATGTGCATGAGGCAGCACACAGATAATGTAAAGTAGTGAATATATACTGTATATTGTGAGATTTTTTAAACACTCTTGAGACCCTCCCCAACGGGGCGACACTTCAAAATGAGATTGACCCATCTGTTGAGGGCTGCTTGTCTGTCACCGAAGCAACCACAGGTTCACATTGCCCTACAGGTTCGCAGCACCACAGAGGCAACAGCAAGCTCACTATCTCCTCGCACAATGCATCCTGACCTGCCCCATCCCTGCCCGTTTGCTGTGTCTTTGTGTAGTAGGCTCAACCTCATCTTTTGGGTACAAGGCAGTGTCTCACACGTCACAATATGTATAAATATAAATATAATTATTCCCAAACAATTTGTGCAGTGTAGCAGGGCAAATTATCCTGCTGAAAGATGCAACTTCCATCAGGAAATACTGTTTCCATGAAGGGGCATACCATGTCTGCAATGATGTTTAGGTAGGTGGTATGTGTCAAATTAATATCCATACGAATGCCCAGTCGGACTAGTGGCTCTGAGGCTAGGGATCTGTGCTGGCAATCGGAAGGTTGATTCTACTCCGTTGGGCCCTTGAGCAAGGCCCTTAACTTGCAATTGCTCCGTCCTGGGTATGACATTAATCTGTATCCAGACCTGCATGTAGGCTCTCCAATCTGGGGGGTTGGTGGCAGAATTGGCACTCCGGCCACCATAAAAAACCTCACACTGCTCCATTCCATCTGAACAAGTGTGGTGCTGAAGTGTCACCCATTGCATGGCTGCACTCAGGTCCTAATCTGGGATCCTGAGTTGGTTTGTCATGTGGTAGGTGCGGCAATGTGCTGCAACAGTGCGTGTGCCTAACCTCTCTCCTTTCTCTGAATGCCCTGTGATAAGCTGCCCGGACACAGACAGACGGACACCATATTTAAGTCCACCACACGTTTATTGTACATTATAAATAAAGTGCACAAACCCAGTGCCAAAGCACCAATCTTCCCAAAGTCCAGGCTCTCACTCAGTCTCTGCCTGCTCGTCAGGCTGCCTCCTCTCTCCTGCCTCGCAACCTTGTCCACTCCTCACCCGACTCCAGTCCTTCTCTGCAGGGAGGCGGCCCCTTTTATAAGTGCCCGGATGGGCTCCAGGTGATCCCCGACACTCCCTAGACACTCCCTTGTGTGGCGGAAGTGCCGGCTGTGTTCCCGGAAGCCCTCCGGGTGTTCCCAAACTTCTTCCCCCCAGTACTTCCTGGTGGGGCGGAAGTGTTGGGGTTCTGGGTCCTTCAGGCATGGGGGCGCCCCCTGGCGGAGACCACGGGCCCCTACAGGGTTGGGCTTCCAAGCCCTGCACCCGTGGCCCTCAAAGGAACCCGGGCGGCCGCCCCCTCGTGGTCCGGAGGAGGAATGAGCCTTCCTCCTGTCCTCCTGGGCGTCCCGGCTGGGCACCACCCCCAGCCGCGTGCCACAGTACCCCACCGCAAGCTGAGACCCCTGGGCCCAGCGGCCAATCCCGTGAGGGCAGGTTTTCCTCGGCGGGAAGCCGACACACTTCGTTCCAGGGCCCGGTCCTATAAAAAAGACAGAACAAGGGGCAGAGACGCTGCCCTGACGCCGCCACTCGGCGTCTCTCTGACGTCTATACGGGCAACGCTCCCCCTTTTGACCGGCACCCCGGTGCTTGCCAGCTCGGCCCCCCTTTCGTGGCACCCTTGCCCCTCGTGGTGGGACACCGGACGGGAGCGCACGCGCGCCCGTCTCCTCAGCCTTCCGTGGGTTTACCCTCTGTAGCCGCAGAGGTTGGCCCTTCTCCAAACGTGAGCATCCTGCCTCACGTTTGCCCTTATCGGAGGAACCGGCCTTCTTCCCTCGGCTCCCCCTTTTACTCTTGGACGCGGTGACGGACTGAGTCTCCTTATAGCGTAAAAAGAGACCCTGTCGCGTCTGCGTCCTTTTAACTCGCCTCAAGGCTGCGGCAGGCTTAGGAGGGAGGGCGCTAGGACCCAGGGCACTTAACAGCCCACGTCCTGCTAGTCCCCTCACTGATTCTCCCCTCACCAAGCACGCAGCACTCACCGCCACATCTCCTGTAGGAGATCCCCCTTTTGGACTCTGATCACGGGGTTCACAGATCCTGTCGGTGGGACCTCCAACATGCTGTACGGGATCGATGAAACTTACCGGTCCCGCTGTACCTCTCCGGCCGAAGGTTTGCTCGCCGCGCCGTTTCGTCCGCTCTTCCAGCGCCTCCTCTGACGCGACTGGCTTCCCCTCCAGCATCTGCTCCCCAGCACGGAGGGCACCTAGCATTTGTGGATGCGACTCCACAGAACACTGATCAACCGCCAGCGCCTGTAGAGCCGCAGACATGGACGAAAGTACAGCCAGCAGTGAGCTTTCCTTATTGTCAGCTACAGCTGCTGGCTGCTCTTTAAGGCTCTTTGAAGAATGCACGCACCCAGCTGCACATTCTCCCTTATCGGAGAAACTGGCTTCCTCAAGCCGCTTCCTCCATTTACTGTGGGACGCCGCGTCAGTTCGGATCTGCCCATTGTAAAAGGGCAGACCCAGCCCCGCAGGCGTCCGGAGCTTCACAGGGTCGGTCTCCCTTACCTTCCCCGCTGTGCCTCTCCGTCCAGGAGTTCCTGCAGCGCGCCGATCCCTTCCTGCCTGCGGCTCTCGATCCAACGCCACTGCCATCCCTCCTGAGTCCAGCGTCACCGCCCGGAGGGCACATTGCTCGGCCGGCAGCGACAGCACGAGCTGGATCTCGCTCTGCAGCTCCTGCAGTATCGCTGCCAAAGAGGAAGAGACAGTCGGCGGTGTGCTTACCTTCCAGGCGGCGCCACTCGCCGGCTGCTCTCCGTGGGCTCTTTCCTGCAGCCCACTCGGGTTACTTGGAAGCACGGGACAGACATTCCCTGCTCTCGCCTCCGACCAATCGCTGGCGAGAGGACAGGACACGCTGTCCAATCCCGTGCCTGTTATGAGGAGGGACTCCTGGTCCGCCGCCATTTTGGCTCTACTGCCCCTGGTGCGGCGCCATTCTGGCTCTTGGAGTTGCAGCTCCATACTTTCTGCAGCTCTCCCGACTGCCGCCTCCGCGCTGCCGACGGCCCGTGGACCGGCACGCCTCTGCCACAGATGCGGATCCGTGCATACCCTGCCGGTAACAAAAGAGGGAAGTCCTACCCCGCAGGGCAGACCGTTGTTATGCAGGGCACTCACCTCCCGGATCCCGTCATCCAGCCGTATCTGCTGCATACTGGCCTTTCCTTCAGCGATACCGTCCTGGCCGCCGTTTCCGACAGCACGTCGGTCGGAGTCTGCTGCACTCCAGCCACGCCCGTTGGTGCTCCTCCGCACCCAGGGGTAAGAGCCGTTTTGCGGACTACTGGCAGTCCCAGGGGAGAATCGCTCCCGCGGAGTTGTGCATGCGTCGCTCCCGCGGCGCGTGTGGGGGGTTCCGCTGCTGCGCCGGGCTGCTCACAGAACATTTTTTCTCTACAGGTTCCTGCCTTGAACCAGGCAGACCATCCTGCCGACTACGCCACTGTGATAAGCTGCCCGGACACAGACAGACGGACACCATATTTAAGTCCACCACACGTTTATTGTACATTATAAATAAAGTGCACAAACCCAGTGCCAAAGCACCAATCTTCCCAAAGTCCAGGCTCTCACTCAGTCTCTGCCTGCTCGTCAGGCTGCCTCCTCTCTCCTGCCTCGCAACCTTGTCCACTCCTCACCCGACTCCAGTCCTTCTCTGCAGGGAGGCGGCCCCTTTTATAAGTGCCCGGATGGGCTCCAGGTGATCCCCGACACTCCCTAGACACTCCCTTGTGTGGCGGAAGTGCCGGCTGTGTTCCCGGAAGCCCTCCGGGTGTTCCCAAACTTCTTCCCCCCAGTACTTCCTGGTGTGGCGGAAGTGTTGGGGTTCTGGGTCCTTCAGGCATGGGGGCGCCCCCTGGCGGAGACCACGGGCCCCTACAGGGTTGGGCTTCCAAGCCCTGCACCCGTGGCCCTCAAAGGAACCCGGGCGGCCGCCCCCTCGTGGTCCGGAGGAGGAATGAGCCTTCCTCCTGTCCTCCTGGGCGTCCCGGCTGGGCACCACCCCCAGCCGCGTGCCACAGCCCAGATCCAGTACTTCCCAGCTGAACATTTCCCAAAGCATCACACTCCCTCCATCTGCTTGTCTTCTTCCCACAATTCATCCTGGTACCATACCTTCCCTAGGTAAACAATGCATGTATACCTGGCTATCCATATGATGCAACAGAAAATTAGATTCATCAGATCAGATGACCTTCTTCCATTTATCCAAGGTCCAGTTCCAATGCCCAGATGCCAGATGTAGGCACTTTTGATGGATGACAGGGGTTAGCATTGGCATTCTGACTGGCGTGCAGCTACACAGCCCCATATGCAACAGTTTTCAATGCACTGTGTGTCGTGACAATATGTGTCGTGTGAGGCTCCTGTTACCATCAATACAATTATCTATGATTTGTGCCACACTGACCTGTCTGTTGGTTTGTACCAGAAGAGACAGCCTTCATTGACCTTTCTCATTGATGAGTCTTGGCCACCTAACAGGATGTCAGTGGTCTGTGTTTTGGCCACTTTTGGAAATGCTCTGACCTAGTCACATGGCCATAACGATATGGGGGCTCATTTATAAAGCTTGCATACACAAAAATACAAAAAAAATCCACATAAATGTTGGGATTTATAAAAGAAAACTTATTGGGGGAACATGCATATATTTATGGTAACTCTGATGTATGTGTATGCAACATTTTGGAGAAACTGGGAAGTGATAACACCTTTAAAGAAAAAGCAGTCAGACCGGCTAAATGACGACTCACACGTATAATAATTTATATCAATGAGCCATTATTGTAAAGTACATTGATGTGACAAACATATTACACAGAAAATTATGAATATCGTTCACTGAATATATTTTAGTTCACTTTTAAGACAAAGCTATGAATTTCCACTGTTGAACTTTTTTCTTCAATTTATACCTGTTTACACTTCTTAGGGAAATGGCCAACTGGTTAGGAATATCTTAGCCAAGTTTTCACTCCGTCATTCCTGCTGTGTTGGAAGCCATTAACCAACCGGTGAGACACTACATCCAGTTTTCATATGGTGTAGAGTACATACATAAGATATAACATTTTTTTTTTCCACACGTTAAAGGGACATTTGCAGCAGTGCCCAGTTCTTCTAATGTAATCAGAAAAATTTACTGCACTCATATTGCAATAAGGGCACCTACCGAGAATGAAACTGATTTTCTTAACTATGAGTAGTGACTTTCCATTAATGCACAAGTCAAATGTGACTGACAAACGTTGT